>NW_016158589.1:0-7780 GCF_001687245.7 Rhagoletis zephyria
TGTTTTCGTTGGTAAAACTGGTTTTCGACCTAAAACTTGTGTTTTCGTCGATGTATAATCTGCCAAACGAAAACTAGTTTTCGCTGAAAACCACTTGAGAACTCACGTTCCACTTATACCAATCGGTGTCTGCACTAGGTTTTTTCAATTATTTATCGAAGTGGAAGTCATATATTATAATCTTTAATACGTTAATTCCAGTTTTGTTGTTAATTGGCTGGCCAAAATAAAGTAAGCATGGAATTAAAAGGTTGTTAATGAAAAGAAATTGAAGGAAAAGTATTTTGGTTTTGTTTTTGTGTAGCAAAACTGTAAACAAAGGATGAAAGAAATGTCAACGAAAACACCAACAGTCGGTGTGAACAGCTTTCAGCCCACAATCCCAAAACACGTTTTCAAGGTGTTTTCGTTGTCGGTCAGAACATGGTATAACACGCGTTTCTGTTTGGATATAGTGCTAACAGATAGAATAAATATTACAGGTATTGTGTTCTCAGATAGCGCATATTCAATTCTGCCTTAGTTACGAAACATCATAGTTGCCCACGCTTAAAGGTTTAAGGTAAGGGTAAAATTGATATTTTCAAGGACTATATACACATATGTATTTTTTTAAACAAATTTCTTTGCTGAGAACTTATTTAAATTCTACAAACCGAACGCCAACTTGAATTAAAAAACCAACACTGAAATGCGTCAAAATGAAAAAAATCAAAACTCTCTGGGAAGACAATAGCTTTGTTCTTCGAAAATCCAGCGAGAATTATCACAGAAAATATCAGATAGTAAGAAAAAGTGCTACCAAATTCTCTATAAAGTAGATAAACTTGTAAATTCCTGCAAATTTCCGTTCGTGCAGAAATTTGAAAGTTTATCTACTTGAAGAGAATTTGGGAGCATTTTTTCTTACTAGCCAGCTAGGATCCACGGTAGCATTTCAAACATAATAAGTTTGTATAGAATTTTTAAAATTCTTTCAGAGGGGCAAAAAACAGGATCTACATGTATATTTCTTGTTAATCCGACTTTCTTCAACATACGTTTCAATTTCTTTGTCGTAGTAACTGTCTGGTTTCCTAAATCGACTCTGGTTGCAATTGCATTTCGATTACGAATACATTTTTTTTCAGCCGAGTACCTTTCAAATCATTGGAATTAACTAAACTAATTAAGTAAGCAAGTATTTGCTTACATTTTTCATTTTAAAATCGCTGAAGTTTGTACATTTTTAAATTTAACGAACTTGTTTGTTAAAATTATCGTCGACAAAAAATCCTACCATGTGCCACAATCATATGCTTTTCCTCATTGCAAATTCTTGCTGACAAAATTTTTTCCAACTTCTCTCCGAGAACTAGTTAGTCTTTCTACCTGTGATTTATTTAAATAAAACATGTGAAATTTAGTTGAAACAGTTTAGCCGTTTTTAGCCGGCTTTTTCGCCAATTTAGCCGGTTGGTCCAAAAAGTTCTAGCAACACTGCTCCCAATACAAGCGCAATAATTTTGTATCAGTACTCAACAAAACAGCTTCTGCACGCAAAGCTTACAGCATGAAGTACAAACGCAAATTGAGCGGCTGCTAGCGGCGCATAAGTTCGGGGGCGTCACATATACGACAAGTGTTGCCGTTTTAGCCCTTTGGTGGCTAGATTTAGCTACCACATATTTTTTTGGCCACATAAATTTAAAATTGCCCCCAGCCCTTTTTAGCCCTTTGGAGAATTTATTTATACTTGGCTAGAAGTTGTATGCGCTTAATTTGATCTATTTTTTTCATTTATGTAAGAGGTGAATTTTTATACTAAGAAAGACTGATATATATGTATGTTCCTTACGTTTGTTATGGGTTACTGTTTGCCGCACAGACAACTAAATATTTTATTCTTCAGCGTATAGTGCACCCGGTAACGTGTCAGAAAAATTCACCATTTAATATTGTCCAGAGCGTACGGCAACGCTAAAACTGCCAATGAGACTCTGCCATCTTGACAATTCTTGGCGGGGTTGCCACTACAGGGAACATTGCGGCCAGGACTTAAAAAGGGCAGAAGCGGAAAAGAGAAGACTACACCTTTTAGACAAGCCACACTATAGGGCTATTACGTGGCAGGATCTCATTGGCGACGCGAACTGCTGTTATAAAATTTCCGCGAAACTGCCGTTACAAAAATCACGCGAGTCTCCCGTTACCGAATTGCGCGTGATATAGAGATGGCCCCATGCCCCAAATATCGATATGGCGTGCAGCGCTCAGTATAACTAAAACTTTTTAACAAAATCATTTTCCCTTTTCCTAACAGGCAATTATTAATTTCTTCTCAAAAGTTTCCGATATCATTCCTTCCGATTTTTAGAATACTTAGCATACGTAGAGCCTTGTTAGCATTCTCTCAAACTAAGCATTTCAACAATAGTCGATAAAGACAGTAAATAAATTGTAACATTAGGTTTCCTGAAATAAAAATAACAAATTAAAAAGTTTTGACGCCCTGATCTACATTTACATCGCGTAAATCGGTTATGTTAATTTCAAAATCAACCTAACTTGATTATAAAATTTAAGAAAACACAAATAAACCCATTCGGACTACATGACATATCGATAACACTGCAGCATCTCTAACAGGCCATCAAATGAAACTGCGCAATTGGCAAGGATATATAAACCTGCTGGCAACCCCATAGTCCGCCATTGGTGTTTCTGATTGCTGGCGAAAAGTGCTAATTTATAAACGCGTTTGGGAAAAGTACCATCTACGCACGGGAACTTTTCAAAAACGCGGTATATCACACGAAATACATGTGATAAGTGGATTGGGTTTACAAATTTGGAGGTAGTGGCAAAGGTAAGTCAACAACAAATTCAATATTAAATATTCCCATACTACTGAGCACGTCCCTTTCCATTTTCAGCAAAATCACAACAGCCGCCATAGCAGCGGCAAATTAACAGCACCGGTAAGTCCGCTACAAGGGGCATAGCACCGGTGAGTCAAGTCGCCAACACCGGGGAGTCAACCACCGGTTACCACAACAACCGCCGGTTACCAGAGTAGCACCGGTAAGTCAGCACAACAGCCGGCATAGCACCGGCAAATTAACAGCACCGGTAAGTCCGCCACAAGGGGCATAGCACCGGTGAGTCAAGTCGCCAACACCGGGGAGTCAACCACCGGTTACCACACCACCGGAGCGGCCCCGGTGAAGCGGCATCGGTGGCGGTGGATCACCGGCGACACCGCAGCACCGGGGAGTCAATCACCGGTTGCCACAGCGGCCGCCGGTTACCAGAGTAGCACCGGTGAGTCGGCACAACGGCCGGCACGGCACCGGGGAGTCAACCACCGGTTGCCACAACAGCACCGGTGAGTGAACATAAACGGCAAGATAACAACCCCTGCACAGCAGGGCTGCAACAACAACAACAGCTGCCACCGCAGCAGTCACAGCAACACCAAAAACCACCAGAGCAGCGACAACGACCAACGGCTGCCACAACAGCAGCGTACCAGGCAACAACAACAACTACAACCGGCAACAATAACAACAGCAGTGCCCCACCAAAGCCTGCTGCAATGGTGGGTGAGTCGTAATGAAACCAACCGGAACTATAAATTGCTCCCAAAGGGAACTTGTTTTCGATTAAATGTTTTTTTTTTTTTTTCCATTTTGACCTAGGGAAGAACTAGTTAGGATTCATTATTGGTATTGTTTCACTCAAATAACTATAGCTTAATAATTATACTTATTTGGAGGTTATTCGATTTTCTCTGTTGCTCTATTAAATAAAGAAATTGTATAAGGGATAAATAAGAAATAGACACAGGGGAACTAGGAACATAAATATATATACATATATATATATATATATATATGTATACATATGTGTATATATATATATGTATACATATGTGTATATATATATACAAGTACAAATCTATATATACACACATACCATAAAGTGTAATTAACAAGGTGCGATTGAATTTGGCAGGGCGTTCATAACAGGTGCACTATAAATCAAAAAGGAATTTTTGAATTTTGAATCGTTTGCTTATATTTCGTTACTTTATGTTGCAATAAAATAAATCTGCCCTGAGTTTCAATCACACTTTGTTGACTTGGAAAAAATAAAAATAACAAATTGTAAACCTGAAACGTCAGGACCGGGTCCAAGCTAAACTTAGATTTGTATTGTCGCGATCGCTGCTGGTTTCACTAGCAATTTGAGAAAAGGGGTTTCCTTTGGATTTTTTTTCCGGGCCCTCCCTTTGCCTAAATTAATTCACAAAATTGTCATTTGATCAAAAGCTTGATTGCATTTCCTTTTACTTAAATTGTGTAATGGAACCAGTCGTAGACATCATTTATTAATTTTGCACCAAGAGTTATTTAACCATACCTAGCATATAGCTAAATATTTATACCGTACGTTAAGTCATACACATACACATAGTATAAACTTGTATGATCATACCGAGGTATAGCTGTGTATACCCTCCTAGGGAAGACAGGAAAATAAATTTTGGGCTTATAAGTACGTTTCAAGTATAGCTAGAAGCAGAAATTTACTTCAACCAGATCTAAATAAAAGTAAGGTCCACTGGAAAACAAACTCTATCAATTATAAATTATAAATTAAAATTACCCTGGGATTAGTTCCATTAAGATCTATTAAAAATAGTGAACTTTGCTAAGATTTAAATGAAATTAAAATAAATCAAATTAAGTAAAAGTAAACAAAATAAACAATGATCCACTAAAATTTGATTAACTTAATTGTATAGACTTAAAATTAATGGAAACAAATCTGCATAAATAGAGTAACGCGATATGAATTGAAATCAAATCAAATTATGACAAAGAATTAACTAAGATAAGTTTGAATAAATAAATATTTAGAAATTATAATAAAGAAATGGCCACTACATAACAAACAACAATATAAATAAATAATAATAGTTCTAATAATAATAATAAACTAAAAAGGAAAGAGAAAGTATAGAAAGGATAGAAAGGATAGACTGAAAGAAATAAATTAAATTAACTGAACACCAAAAAAAAAAAATAAATAAATAAATAAGCAAATAAGTAGAGAAGTATAAGAGAAAAAGAAATTAAAGCTTATTTAGATTATTTATTTCTATTTTTCTACTGAATTACTACCTGATTTAACTTAACTTTCTCAACCTTTTTCTCAAAATACCTTACCCAGACTTACTTAAGTCTACTTACCTGCTACGGCTTAAAATACATTCGCTTTTCGAAAACTTGATATACGCTACTTTAGTTTCCTCATACTTACCTTAGATTTAAGAAACACGCCTACCTAGTTGTTTAAGTAATCACCAGCTTTAGAAATTAGGACCTAGCATTCTGACGATTAGTTTTAGGAATCAGTTTTAAGAAAATGAATTATCAAAAAATTTGTTACCATTAAATGGGAATGCTGACTTCTCTCCTTAGTTAAGAAGGCACGTTAGGCTTTTATTATGGGGCTACCGACATTAGGGTGCGACGGTAGCCATGGATGAGGGCGGGCTAACACCGGGCGTCACAACTCCACCAGTGGCGCCCTTATATTCGGCCTTAGGTTTTGTTGCTTTGTTCATTTTCTTTCATTTTAGAGTTTTAGTATGATTTTTTTGGGGGTTCTTTTGCTTTTCAGTTTTATTTAAAATTTTTGATTTTAACGTTGTTTTTTAGCTTTTTAGCTGTTAACGGATTTTTTGGAAATTTTTGAATTGTGTCCGTCCGATACTTCCGGCCATGCCGGAAGCGAAGATGTTTGACAGGCATGACTTTTCTCTGCTATGGCGCAGGGAATAGTAGTGAGGCAAGAACCCCGCCCAGCCGACATGACTAACCACAGTGCACCCCATTGTGTCATGCCGACTGCACTCACTGCTGCTCCCAAAGTATGCGTACCATAACAGGTGGCGCCCAACGGGGTAGCCTGAGGTCTGGTCAGGCTGACTGGTTCTGACTGGCACATTAGGCTTCACCATCCCGCAAGTCCCAGGGGGGCATGTGTTTTCTGCCCCTTGCTGCGTTGCGGCGGGATGAGTGGAGCTGAGTACGCTGGTTCGGATCGGCCCTCTTGGTCAGCAACCGACGGCTCTCCGAGACTTTACGTCACGTCCCCCGGAGTTTTGTATTCACCCGGTGAGGCAGTGCTAAACGCACTTAGTTTTTTTTGTAGTTTGACTTTTTTTCTCCAAATTGTTCAGTGGTTCGATATGTTGGGGAAAAATTTGTCTGCTAGGTGGGGTTTAGAGTAAATAGATTTTCCTTTAGTTGTTTTGCCAAATATTTTTTTTTGTTTTTTTGCGACTTGTTTTTTGGGGGGGAAAAAATATATACATTTTTCGTTTGAACCCAGCTCACTCCATAGGTCTGCGCTGGCGCTCCTGAGCGCCTTCGTATTGCGATGGAGTGGGCTGGGACTCCAACCACGACTGACTATCGGGGTCTCAGTCACCCCACATGTCTCAGGGGGGCATGCGTGACTGCCCTTTGCTGCATTGCGGTGGGGTGCCCTGAGACCGAAAGATAGCTTAGCAAAATTGTACGCGAAGGCCAGTACACCCTTCAAGTCTGGAGGGGCATTCCACTATGCCGGCTTGCATTGCGGTTGGGTGTACTGGACCAAGCAGCGATTTTTTTGTGTTTTCTTGTACCATATACTTTTTCGTAGTCTACATAGTGCCTTCCTAATGTTAGGGGGGTCAGCATTCCCATTTAACATTGACTAATAAATATATTATTTCAATAATCAACTATACCCAACTAAATTTATAAATACACGTATATTTACCACGTATATTTAACTAACAAAATTTACATGCCTATTTACTGACGCTCATATTTGATTGTTTTTTTTCCTCCGGCGCGTATATTCGTATTCAGTACGCAGCTGAATAATTAATTTTGCTAATTTTTCGATTTGTTTTTTTTTGCCGCGATAAGGCACGGCAGTATCGTGACACTCGGCTAAGTTTCGTGATTTTTTTTTGAATTTTTTTCGGACGTTCTTTCGGTTTAAGCTAACAAAGCAAGCCTTACTTAGAAACTTTTTCGGATTTTCCATTTTGGTTTTAGCTCTGGGGGAACCAAGCGTTCAGCACCTATTGTAAATTTTTAATTTGGACTTGCCTTGACCTCAATCGTCACATTTCTTGATTTCCCAATTACAGCTGATTCGCGTATGGAACCGCAGCAAAGGCTCACGCGTAGTCCTAAAGTTAGAGGTAGCGGCGTTAACTCGAGAGGGACCGGGAGGGATAACACTCCCGCTATGCCAGCAACTAATCTTCTGGTGATGCATTCACCTATTGCTGACCATACTGGAGGAGTTCCGCCTCCAATTCCGACGGGCAATCCCGCTCCGGGACTTAAAGTTGATAGCCGTCAAAGTTCAAATTTACTTGACACCTCACCACCTGGGACTTCGGTCCAGAATATTTCCGCTACCTCCATGACTATGCTTTCGGGAAGACAGGAAAATGATAGGTCTTTGCCAGGGAATACCGGGTTTGGTGACGGTATTGCAGAAGATAGAAGTAGACATTCTAATGGCGGTGCGCCCGCAGGAGATTCATGGGTAGGAGTGCTTCATCAGCTCTTACGTACTTCGCAAGAAGAAATGTGAGCTGAAATGAGAACAATGCGGGAAAATATGAACGCATTAAGTGCAGTGGTAACTGCATCTCAAACTGCACCCAATGGCCCTAGGGACTTTGCTTCTATCGGACGCAATCCGACACAAGCCACTTTGA
>NW_016158589.1:10723-17505 GCF_001687245.7 Rhagoletis zephyria
CGAAGCCATGCCGCAGGAAGCTTCTGATGACAGCGGTCCAATCGGTGCTCCTGTACGGGGCAGAAATATGGGCTGACGCATTGAAAGTCAAAAAATACCGGGTTCAAATGTCTTCGGTACAGCGCAGAGGGGCACTACGCATTGCTTCTGCATACCGTACAGTGTCCGCGGACGCGGTTCTAGTTATTTCTGGCGTCATGCCAATTGAGCTACTTGCTTACGAGCGAAAAGAGATTTACAATCTCAGTGCCGAGATAGGTCGAGCAGCTGCCGCGGCAAGGGCGCGCGAGCAACTGATCCAGCAGTGGCAACAAAACTGGAACGCGAGCACAAAAGGTCGATGGACACACTCCCTGATAGCCGACCTTCAAACATGGCTGAACAGACCACATGGGGAAGTCGATTTCTACCTGACGCAATTCCTCACCGGTCATGGTTACTTCCGAGAATATCTTCATAGAATGGGAAGGGTGGACTCACCGTTCTGTCACTACTGTGGAAACGTCGAAGATAACGTGTACCACACATTCTTCACCTGCGAACACTTCTTGATTTCGCGCAGAATGTTGGAAGAAAGACACGGAGACATTACTCCGGACAACATAGTTGGGATAATGATTTCCAGCGCAGAAAAGTGGGAAGCAGTTGCGAGATACGTGAAATTCGTACTCCGCTGCAAACGAGAGGACGGTTGTCTACTGAGGACACCCGAATGAAACGCCCCTACAAAAGAGCAGCCCCAAGGCTCTAACAGCGCGCTCCTGCATCTGAAGACATGCAGAATTGCGGTGCCAGATGCGGGATTCTTGGGCGGGCAGTGGGAGTTTGGATTTTAGTGGGTAGCCCAACACGCTTCGGTGGGAGTCCCACACTCGAAAAAGTTAGTATAGAGACTAGCGCTCCCGGCCAGTGCATAAAGCATTTCCCTCTCCTACGAAAAAAAAATAGAGTAACGCGATATGAATTGAAATCAAATCAAATTATGACAAAGAATTAACTAAGATAAGTTTGAATAAATAAATATTTAGAAATTATAATAAAGAAATGGCCACTACATAACAAACAACAATATAAATAAATAATAATAATACTAATAATAATAATAAACTAAAAAGGAAAGAGAAAGTATAGAACGGAAACACTGAAAGAAATAAATTAAATTAACTGAACACCAAAAAAAAAAAACAAAAATAAGCATATAAGTAGAGAAGTATAAGAGAACTAGAAATTAAAGCTTATTTAGATTATTTACCGGCTAATGTCTATTTTTCTACTGAATTACTACCTGATTTGACTTAACTTTCTCAACCTTTTTCTCAAAATACCTTACCTAGACTTATTTAAGTCTACTTACCTGCTACGGCTTAAAATACATTCGCTTTTCGAAAACTGAATATACGCTACTTTAGTTTCCTTATACTTACCTTAGATTTAAGAAACACGCCTACCTAGTTGTTTAAGTAATCACCAGCTTTAGAAATTAGGACCTAGCATTAGGACGATTAGTTTTAGGAATTAGTTTTAAGAAAATGAATTATCAATAAATTTGTTATTATTAAGTGGGAATGCTGACTTCTCTCCTTAGTTAAGAAGGCACGTTAGGCTTTTATTATGGGGCTACGGACATTAGGGTGCGACGGTAGCCATGGATGAGGGCGGGCTACCACCGGGCGTCACAACTCCACCAGTGGCGCCCTTATATTCGGCCTTAGGTTTTGTTGCTTTGTTCATTTTCTTTCATTTTAGAGTTTTAGTTGGATTTTTTTTGGGGTTCTTTTGCTTTTCAGTTTTATTTTAAATTTTTGATTTTAACGTTCTTTTTTAGCTTTTTTTTGCGGTTGTGTTAACGGATTTTTTTTGAAATTTTTAAATTGTGTCCGTCCGATACTTCCGTCCATGCCGGAAGCGAAGATGTTTGACAGGCATGACTTTTCTCTGCTATGGCACAGGGAACAGTAGTGAGGCAAGAACCCCGCCCAGCCGACATGACTAGCCACAGTGCACCCCATTGTGTCATGCCGACTGCACTCACTGCTGCTCCCAAAGTATGCGTACCATAACACGTTTTTATACATACATACTGTAAAAGTGGTAGGGCTGTTAACTTATCTATTAACGATTTAACTATAGTTAAAAATAGGTGAGTTTACGGCCCTCAATATGCCTAATTTGTTAAATGTCCTATCAAGTCGATAGACCGTGTATGTTCTTGTGGTGTGATTGTACCAGGTGCTGTTGCGGCTTCAAAAACTATTTGAAAATTTTATGATTGTACCGGCATGCTGGTGTCGTGAGTTGTGAAATTAGCTCAATTTTCTAAGTAAATGGTAGTTTGGCGGAAATTTCTTGCACTATATGAGTCAAAGCCGTGTTTGTGGAAGATCAGGATATTGCAGTTGTGAATTAAAAAAAAAACAATGCTTAACAAAATCGTAGAAAAATTATAATATTTCGGCTCTAATGATTTCGATCTTTTCTCGAACTCATTTGTAAAGAAATAAATATTGTACCAGCATGCTGGTAAGTTAAATGCTTCGAGCTTTATGGTACAATCACTTGATGGAGCCACCAAGCTGGTGTCGTATATTTCCCCTTTTATACAAAAACGTTTTTGGTTGGATAAAACATTTGCTTTTTTTCCAGGGTTCATTGTTTTTATACCATTTTATACCATTACTTATTGAAAATGTTTGCATGTATACTTTTATATGTATATGTAAGTAAAAAAATTTAGCTAGCATTTTTAGCCACAACTACATTTTTTAGATCTTTTTTAGCCCTTTTTTAAAAGGAATTTGGCTACCACTAAAAATGATTCGCGACAATACTGTATACGACTTGTACGTGAAAGCCGAGTAGCTCCGTGAGACTCGCGTGTACATCAGTGATCGGACTTCTACCACATTGTGGTAGATCTGCCACTTTTTTGAGCATCTATCACATCTACCACACAAGGTCTGAAATCTACCACATATTCGCGTTTTTGAGTACCTAGTTTTATTATTGCTCGAATAAATTTTCTTAATTTTAAGAGCAAAAATTGACCAACACTAACCACTGTATGGTAACAAGAATGATATACTACAAGATTCCGAATTCCCGGCGGCGATGAAAGTTCTCAAATAAAAGTAAACAAAGCCGAATGGGAGGATCAAATAAACTGCAAAATAGTAAATTTTCTCAATAATAAATTTTTCGACAGGAAACGTGGTTTCATTATGATACATTTTTAAATATATGATTTATAAAAAAATTAATTCGAAAATTTAAAAAACCGTCGATTTTTGATAAAGTACTAGCAAATTTCAGTGCATCTAAAGTTTCTCAAAATAAAGAAAAAAGGTTTTTTCTTAACAGCAGTCGTCCCTCGGCAGGCAATGGCAAACCTCCGAGTGCATTTCTGTCATGAAAAACAGCTTATCATAAAAATACAATCGCCGTTCGGAGTCGGCGTAAAACTGTAGGTCCCTCCGCTCTGTGTGACAACATCAAGGCGCACGCCACAAATCGGAGGAGAAGCTCGGCAAAACGCTAACATATGTGTAAGCGCCAATCTATTATTATTATTAAAGTTTCTATGCCACTGATGTATATCCATAGGTTTCCCGGAAACGGCTGTAAGGATTTTCATGAGACTTTGTATTCAGATAACGGTTTGCATTTTGTATTTTCAACTTGTTACAAATAAAATAACATCTTGGGTATCAAATGGAAAGTATTAAAAAAAAACCCAATTTAGAAATATTTTTGAATATTTTTTAACTAAAACAATTTAATATGGATATCAAATGAAAACAATTTTTGAGAATTTAAATCCAGAAATATTTTCCATGAGGGTTGCCATGTTTTTTTTTTTGTAATGCAAATTTGTATCTTAGCATCGAGCATATACATATACATACATATGTATACACGCATATATACAAGTGTATCGAGGGCTTATATTCAATACCCTCTATCTGCATTTTTCACAAAATGAGATTCTGATATAAAAATCCACGTAAACCTAATTGTCATCGGCGATGTCACTGCTGACCTTGCATAACGCTTGACAGAAGAATTTACTTTTAATTGCAAAGGCAGAACATCACAAATTTGTTTTTTACGAAAAACTTAAATTACTGGGCCAAAACTATTCTGATTTAGACTTATGGGATCTGGGTAGAAAGGTATTTTCCCACTATTTTTATTTATGTGCAAAAAAAGTCATTCGTGTCCCAATATTTTTTTTTTTCAAATACCAACACATCTTAATTCAACCTTGAATGATGTTCGTTCATCCTACCTATCACTTTCATCCTTTGAATTAGTCTATTAGCAGAGAAATAAAAAGGGTGAGAAAATACCTTTCCAATGATACCTCACAAGTCTAAATCGGAAGAGTTTAGGTTCAGTTATTCAAGTTTTTCTTATACCAATCTTCGAAAAAAGTTAAAAAACAGCGTCAAAAAATCTCATTATTGCGATTCCGTTCAAATTTTTTATTTTTTTTTTAATATTTGTATGTAAATTTTTTAAGCTTAAACCGTTTTGTCATTTGGGGGGATTTTTTCAAAAAACATCTTTAAGAAAATATTTTTATTCACAAAAACTCCATTTTTGGAGGTATTTTCGAATCGGTCCAGCCCGCTTAAATCTTAATATTTTTCCGAAATATTTTGGTGGACGTCTTAAAATATAATAGATTATATAATTCCAATGGAAAAACAGTACCGATTTTTTTTTTGTATGGGGAGTGATGCAGTCTAATATACATATATATGTTTGTGTAAAAATATATGTACATATATCAAATTTATGTACATTACATAAAACCCTTTTTTATATGGTGCTAAGCAAGAAATATTTAGGAACATAAAATTTCATTTCGTTTTGTACCAAAACACACTCTTTTACACTCTATGCATAAGAACTTATATGGTCCAAAAATACACGTGAAAAAGTAAAGTCGAAATTTGTATGCTCTCACCCCCTACGATTGTTCTATACCGACAAAAATATACCCCTGTTTTTTATTTTAGATTCAAAAAATATTTAGAGGTCGCTCAAAGCGCCCAAAGTTTTCCATGTATTTTGTATGGGGAAAAACAACTTTTCATAGATATGGTATAGAATTCTTAAAAATCAATATTTTTCTGTCGGATAACTCTGCTTCTCTGCAGCAGACTCCCAATAATAATACTCAACTGTTTATTTAAACATTTTTTTTATTGGAACTATAATTTATAGGTCAGCCAAAAACCAACAAAAACCCTGAAAAATTCAATGGGGGGACAAATAAAATATCGTTAGTATTAAAAAAATGGTTAAATAACCAATTGGGTGAGAGCATTACAATTCCGACTTTACTGTTTTTGGACCACCCCATCGTACATACATATAGCGGTCCACAAAATAAAAGAATTGCAATATTTTGACCGGTTTTGGCATTTGGCTTTTGGCATTTGTCGTTTGTTTATTTAATGTTTATTCTTTTCTTTATAAAAGTCTAGCTGGTATATGTACAAAAAACACCATATACATTCATATTTCAAACTTTGTACAAAAATTAGAAAAATTCTGCTTATTTTCACCAAAATTTCAAACTTTTTAATCAGAATTTTGGTATGCAGTTTTGTAGACCATTTAATTCTAGTAAAATGAAGTGCACTTTTCAAGCTGTTATAAAATCCCGTTAATTTTTGGCAATGTCCTCCATATAAAAGAAAATTGTCGAACATACTTTTGTATAGAAAAAACGTGGAACACCTTCAACCAAAAAATAATAATTTTTCTGAGCTGTCTGCAAATGTTTTTTTTTTTATATTGGCTGTCGTTTCACCTGAACATATGAAAATAAATTCAAAAGAATCGGCAAAAAAAAGGCCGATGGCGATGCTCATTTTCGTGCCGATACTAGCCGATGCCGATGCTGGAAAATATACTCAGCATTCGAGAAAAACAAATACTGCACAACTGCATTTCTAGATATCTCACAAGCGTTCCATCGAGTTTGGCACGATGGCTTAGTCTATAAAATAAAAACCACACTCCCTATCAACTAACGGGTGATTTTTTAAGAGCTTGATAACTTTTTTTTAAAAAAAAACGCATAAAATTTGCAAAATCTCATCGGTTCTTTATTTGAAACGTTAGATTGGTCCATGACATTTACTTTTTGAAGATAATTTCATTTAAATGTTGACCGCGGCTGCGTCTTAGGTGGTCCATTCGGAAAGTCCAATTTTGGGCAACTTTTTCGAGCATTTCGGCCGGAATAGCCCGAATTTCTTCGGAAATGTTGTCTTCCAAAGCTGGAATAGTTGCTGGCTTATTTCTGTAGACTTTAGACTTGACGTAGCCCCACAAAAAATAGTCTAAAGGCGTCAAATCGCATGATCTTGGTGGCCAACTTACCGGTCCATTTCTTGAGATGAATTGTTCTCCGAAGTTTTCCCTCAAAATGGCCATAGAATCGCGAGCTGTGTGGCATGTAGCGCCATCTTGTTGAAACCACATGTCAACCAAGTTCAGTTCTTCCATTTTTGGCAACAAAAAGTTTGTTAGCATCGAACGATAGCGATCGCCATTCACCGTAACGTTGCGTCCAACAGCATCTTTGAAAAAATACGGTCCAATGATTCCACCAGCGTACAAACCACACCAAACAGTGCATTTTTCGGGATGCATGGGCAGTTCTTGAACGGCTTCTGGTTGCTCTTCACTCCAAATGCGGCAATTTTGCTTATTTACGAAGCCATTCAACCAGAAATGAGCCTCATCGCTGAACAAAATTTGTCGAT
>NW_016158589.1:17530-19489 GCF_001687245.7 Rhagoletis zephyria
AAAATACCCCTTTTTGAAAAAAATCATAAAAATTATTTTTTATTTAAAAAAAAAAATTAAAAAAAATTCATTTTAATTAAAAAAAATAAAATTTGTAAAGACTGAAGAGAAATCTATCGAAAACATTCCTGAAAAAATTTTCTAAATACAATAGGTAATTAGTTATATGGATCCGAAAAAATGGCCGTTTGACCAAAATGTCAAAATTCTAGACCCTCCAACTCGGAGTGTGTTTGACCGATCCCATTGAAATTTTGTGTCATAACTACTATTTTTTAGGACTAACCTTGGTGCAAATTTCATCCCGATCGGAAGACACAGATTTCAAAAGTTGGGTCACTTGAGGTGAAATGCCCCATATATATATATGCGGCATTTTTTTTCATATCGAACACCAAATTTGGTGTCAAACTTTCGATTCGCTTCATATTTTTTTACGTGTTCGAACACGTATTCGAGGAATATTTTTTTTCTTCGGAGACATGACTTGTCAACGTTTGAATTTTTTCAAGATTCTGACTAATAATGTACTTCTTCAAATCCCAATATCTCGGGTTCAGCTCATCGTCGAGACATCATCTTAACGTCGTTTTAAAACTAAAGAAACACTTCTGTATATAAGATATTTAGTCATGATTGTCCTAAAGCTAGGTAGGTAGGTAGGTTGTCGCGGTCGTCTATAAGACACCCTTAGGCTCAAGACCCATTGTGATGCCGCATGTTGGGTCAGCAACTCCCAATCCCTCCTAAAACCATTTTGACTTTGAACGAATTGTAGAAGATCCCTGATTTCGACGCATCTAAGGTCCTCCAAGTTGTCGAAGAATTGCCTACCGAGAGTGGAGAGTCTTCGTCTAGATAGAGCAGGGCATTGGCACAACAGGTGCAGAATCGTTTCCTCCTCTTCTTCATCTTGACAACTTCTACAGATGTCATGTGAACGTAGGCCAAGTCGATAGACGTGCTTGCCAATTAGGCAGTGTCCTGTTATGACTTATACTAATAATCTAATATTGGACTTATTTAGACTCAGTAGTAGGCCAGTGCGTTTGGCGCTGAGCACCGGCCATAATTGTTTGGCAGTTTTGCAGGTGATTTCGTCCTGCCACCTTTCGTTCGCTACTTTAGTGAGCCTCTCGGAGATAAGTAGCTTACAGGTTTGCAAGGGTATTCCTATTTCGTCATTTATATCCTCAAAAGGAAGTTTCGTGCCAAGTCGCGCCAGTTCGTCGGCCTTACAATTCCCCTCTATGCCGCAGTGTCCCGGAACCCATATTACCTTTGGGCGAAATGACTCAGCCATCTCGTTAAGAGATGCGCGGCATTTCATGGCTACCATGGAGGTTGTCGACTGCTTCGTGAGGGACTTTATTGCCGCCTGGCTGTCAGTGAAGATGTAGATATCAACTTGGGGTATCATATCACACTTTACCAGTTTCGTGGCCCTGTCGATTGCCATCAGTTCAGCCTGAAAAACGCTACAGTGGTCCGGGAGACGAAAGCTGAGGGTGATGGGAATATACTGGGAATATACACCTCCTCCAACCCTTCCCTCGAGCTTTGAGCCATCTGTGTATACATGGATGGACTCTCCACTACTTACAGCGTCATGCTTCCACTCTTCCCTTGAGGGTAGGAGGGTCGCGAACGCTGTAGCGGGTGCAGGTTCCGGAAGTGCATAGTCCACCAATCCGGGTAGCCCCGGAAAGTCCGTTAATATTCTACCGTGACCATAACTAGTATTTGACCACTTATTTAGAATGTTCATTCGAATTGCCGCGCCACTTGCGACTTGTTTGGCATGCAGGTCCACCGGAAGAAAATTCAGTAGGGCATACAGTGCCTTTGGATGGTGTTGTTCTCATCGCACCTGTTATGAGTGTGGACGCAAGCCTTTGAGCCTTGTCCATTTTTTTTAAGTTTACCCCTTTCCCAAGGGTGTTCCACCATACCACTATA
>NW_016158589.1:19655-19748 GCF_001687245.7 Rhagoletis zephyria
TGCTCTGTTGCAGGAATAGAGTGCCACTGTTGCTTTGCGCACTCTATCTGCAACGTTGGGCCCCCAGTTTAGTTTCCTATCTACTATGAGACC
>NW_016158589.1:20034-25164 GCF_001687245.7 Rhagoletis zephyria
GCCCTATAGAGTTATGTTCCCGAGATCAAGGTATCTTGTGCTTCCTGGTGAACAGCACAAAGTCTGTTTTTTCAGGATTCACTCCCAGTCCTCGCCTGTTACACCACAGGGATAGTTTGTTGAGGGATCTTTGGATCAGATCTGTCAATGTTGAGAGATGTTTACGGAGATAGCTATGACAATATCGCCGGCGTATGCAATTATCTGACCGCCTATATCTTCAAGTTCCCGAAGAAGGCTGTCTACTGCTATGTTCCACAGGAGCGGTGATATTACTCCCCCCTGGGGTGTACCCCTGATGGGGAACCTTTTTATTACTGATTCACCTAATCCTGCGCTTATTTCTCGGCCGATTATCATTCGTTCAATAAATGAGGTTAGTGAATTGCTTACTCCCAGATTTATCAGAGATGAGATAATCGCTGCAGGAGATACATTGTTGAAAGCACCCTCGATGTCCAGGAAGGCCGCGAGGGTGTATTCTTTGTAATAAAGTGATCTTTCGATTGTGTGCATTAAAGAATGGAGTGCTGTTTCGACTGATCTCCCTTTGTTGGGCTTGGGCTTGTTGGGCTGTCGCGTCCGCTCCTATTACCGCGCTCCTTAAGGATTGTGGTGGAGGTAGTGTGTCTGCGTCGTGGGCCATGTATGTGGAACCCAGCCAAATAGACCTTCCGACTGATTCCACTGCTATGATGACTTTGTCCGCATCGCTAAACTGTATCAAGAGAAATGCATTAATACACTTTTTTATCAATATGCACGACCTAGGTTTACCTTTGTCAGTTACATAGAACAGCTTATATCCTTTCATATTCAATCCACAAACCCGATCTTTTATGACCCAAGGCTCCTAGATGAGTGCGATCTCCTCTTCTCTTTCGGCGAGACGGAGGAGAAGTGCGGCTGCGGCCGCCTTGCAGTGGTGGAGATTAATCTGAACTATCCCCACCATCAGTTTCGCGTGCTGCTGCTGGGCAGCCAACCACAGTCTGGTTGACGTCCTCTTCGTCAGAAAGGGGGAGGATATCCTCCCCTTCTCCATACACCATGGTGTCGGAAAAGTCGGAGTGGTCCCCCGCCCCCTCTTCTAGAGCTAACCTACCTATTAACAGTTGAACTTTTTGAAGCTGATTTGCATAGTCAAGACCAGTAAATTATGGATTTAAAATTACACCATCGTAATCCCTATTTAATTCTCTCTAAAAAACATGTTTAAAAAAATGGGCTTTTTCTAGAACTAGTTTTAAAATATTCTTTTTTATGACGAGATGTTTTATTTTGTGAGTCACCAATTTTTTTGTAATTTGTGTTCGAAAACTTACGATGAGATATACTTAGCGAAGTGTTAAAAATCTGCTTTTTTCAAAAATTTAAATTCCGATAGAATGCCTAACCAGAAATAATATTTGTACGGCAAGATTCCACAATAGCGCGTGCCGAAAATCCGATTGTTTTTATATTTTGATTGGTAATAGCAAAAATAATGTTCATTATGCTCTAAAAACCATCTGTGTGAAAGATGAAAATTGTTGGTCAAAGTTGAAGTGCTAAAAAACTGTTTTCTTGGCTTACTTCGATTCGCTACAAAAAAAAGGTCAATATACCAAATTATGTAGGACTACAATATATTTTGCTTTGCTGCCTTTATGCTTAAGTGCACATTTAAGATACCTACCCTAAAATGCGCATCAGCGGCATTATTTTTAATATTTATAAGGAAACTGCTCTGATAGATGCATTCAACATATTAGCACATTAGCGATACCTGCCTTAAAAATTGTGCAACTATTATCAATTATCAAAAAAAGTATTACGGTTATCTACACTGGCCCTACAATTACCTCATTTTACAAGCTTTTGCTCAACTCGCAACAACGAAAATTGCAATCAATTTATGTAGTTATATAGATAAGCAAAATATACTGTAATTACTTTCGAAGATACTTGCAATTTTAGTAAAAAATTTATTAATTAATGTATTTATTAATTTTACTTTTTTGAGCACATTGAACTTTGGTGGACTTGGGCGAGCCTAACATATACCAAATTATGTAGGACTAAAATTGTCATATTTTACATAGATTGTTTTTAGAGCATAATGAACCATATTTTGGCTATTAGAATCAAAATTCCAAAAAAGCTGATTCTACCGAAATCCACAATAAAATCTAAACCAAGGCGCATCCATATAAGGTGGTGGCAATTGCATATAAGTAAAAAATAATAAATGTCAAAACGAAAGCAAATACGAGATAATTTTCTCCATTTTTTATTTGTTTTTTGATGTCTTAAAGTTACGCCATTTCGTCTTGTATAACATTCTCCTGTACTAGTGTAGAGACAAAAATATCCAATCAGCTGTTCTAGTAACTCCACCTTGTAGACATGCGCCTTGATCTAAACGTTTTAATTTTGGTGTCAAACTTGCCACGCCCATTACTAGAATTTCTTTGGTTGAAAAAGGAGTGGAAGAAATGCTGCTAACGAATGGATATTCTGCCGAAATCCGCAATAAAATCTGCGTATTTCTAACTTTAGTCCTGCAATTACCACGCCTATTTCTAGTGGTTTGTCGCCTTAAAGAAAAATCTTGCCGTACAAATATTATTTCTGGATAGGCATTATAACGGAATCCGCAATAAAACTTTAATTTTAGATAATAAAAAAGTACCCCGGAGTACACTCATTTGATTTTTATAAAAATATTTTTTTAGTCTCTTACAACCTCATTCTCGGCCGAACGAATCGTCTCCGGACGATTTCGTCTAGCATTGTTATGCCCTACGTTGTTCGTCAACCCTTACGTTGCTTACGTTGTAGCAAAAAGTGAGACGAAAGCATTTGTCAAATGCGTAGTTACCATATGTATTAATTAAAGTATTACAAAAAATACTACTTTTTTCAAAGTTTTTATCTTTTTTAAGCTAACTTTTGAATATTTGGTAGCGCTCGTCTTTTTTGTTTACATACTCATTTCTTTATATATGTAATCGTTTGTTTACTTTCGCGTTTTCTTGTTTTTTAATGAAATATTTGTGAATTTCAAAAAGAATTTTTTAGTGTTCGAAATTTTTAATTTTCTCATGTATGCAGCGGTTGCTTACTTTTGGGATGAACGTTCCGACGATGTGGAGTTAAGCTTCCAAAGGCGAAATGTAAGGGACGCAACAAATGTGTTAGAGCTGCCGGAGGCCGAGTAAGTAAATTCTTGTATTTTTCCAGAAGCAGGTTACTGATTTTTAAAAAATACATAGGTTGGTTGCGAATTTCTGGATGGGCAAGGACGTGTTTTCATACATATTTGAAGAAACAAAAATACATATGAACTTTTCGGAAAACTCACTTGCCAGCTCAATTGAAATTGGCAACTTTTCTTCGTTTTGGTGCCACAGGTAGCTACCAAAAATCGGTTGAAAACGAGTCTATATCAGGAATGAGCCAATCAACAGTTGCAAAGGTAATCACGGAGTGCTTGTGCATTTTTGAGAGCGAATTTTGCAACAAATGGGTGCGCTTCACAAGAACTCAAGGAGAAGAAAACATCGTGAAAGAGCACTTCTTTAACAAGTTTGGCATACCGGGTGTCATAGACTGTGTCGACGTACACATGTACGAATTAGATCGCCGGGTTTCAACCGAAGACATTTATGCCATAATCGTAAGGGATTTCATAAATTAAATGCACAGAATACAGAAGACGCATGTCGACTATCGAACCAATTTGAATTTCAGGCACGAGACGTGAGGCAAGCGAGGGTATCAAAAGCGGCGCAGCCTCTGTTACTTTAGCAGTATTTTCCCTCGGCTGACGCTATTAATTTCATCGTCGCTATGACGACAAGATGTTAACTAACTTCGTTTTCCATGACGATCAGCGTTGCCGTTTTGACACAATTTTTTAATTTTTAATACTTTTTTTTCTAAATTGTAATATCTTAAATGAAATGAATTTTCAAAAACTATGAATAGGCAAATATTTTTTTTTTCTTGTTATTTAAAGTCTCACGATTTGCTGTGGCATATTCCTGTTACATGGATGATAAATTATTAACAAAACAAAGCATACGTTTCATATGAGTTTGATTTTGTAATAAGTACTTGTGTGCACACCAAAATATTCGTCGTGTTTCCATTCTCTGCATTGATATCAAGGATATCTGGTTTGCCGACACGGGAACACGCAACATCTAAGAACCAATCCGCATCTCACTCTAAACCATACTTTTCCAAAGGATAACCTTGAGAAATAGCGATTGTGATTCCGAATGTCAATCGAATTTTGAACTGCAATCGTTAAAATTGAAATGGTGCATCGGTCGGAATCATGGGAATTCTTCACCTTTGAAAGGCCACGTTGGATAATTAACTGATTCGTCTTCTTCCACAACGGTGTTTATCGACGCATATGTTATTGTTTAAGCGACTTATGCATTTCCCGCTTAAACAAAGAACAGCGAACACACAGACGCACTTGTTTTTAAAGGCACTTCGCTCGTGTTTAATTGGGTATGCATTTTTTATGAAATTCTCAAATATCTCTTCGCTGAACTTAGTGAAGTGATAAGTCGCTGGCATTTTCATCTATGGTCAACGCTAACGCAGCTTGGCTATCACACGGTCCTTTGAGCATCACCCACACTCCACTCCCGGAGTAATTTTTGGCATGGTATTAAGCTACTGCTTACAAACCACACTGGGGCTCTGCACGAATGCATCCCTGGATAAATCCCAGCTCATTTCCCAGCAGCCTAAGGCAGCTAGAGAATGACTCCTCCAATGGAGTCCCACAATGAATACACGGTGAAACGGTCACATCTTGCGCTACCGCTTCATCAGCCTATCCGCATATCTTTCTCTCGCTCTCTTTCTCTCTCGCAAATCAGGTATATGAAGTGCGTGGCTGACTTCATGTGCACCTATAAACCATACGGACTCATTGAGCTCGATACACAAACACTCGCAAAGGTAATCCCTACCTCCTCATCTACTCTAACTCGACCACAACTCTAAACCTGGGCTCGAATCGTCACATACAATATCATATTACTCGTCACGTAAAAACAAATTTTTCAGATTATGACGTACGTGAACGTAGTCTTTGTCTCATTCAGCTTATACTGCCTGACG
>NW_016158589.1:25375-25484 GCF_001687245.7 Rhagoletis zephyria
AATTTTCTTAATTAAGAAACATTCTTTCCATCAGTTCTTCTCCTTTTAATGTTCCTTAGTTACAAAAATTATCAGGCAATACAATTCGTCTTAATCTCTCGTTAGCTGG
>NW_016158589.1:31361-34155 GCF_001687245.7 Rhagoletis zephyria
ATATTGCATAATCCTATTTAGAATATTTGCAAATCAAGATTTCTCAAATACCCTTCGTTCGTGGTACCCATATTGTAACATTTCATTTATTTTATCAATTTAATTGAGTTAAATTTTCAAACAGGTAACAAACCTCCTCAAACATATTTTCTTCTGTAAGTCTTCTTAAAACTATTTAGTTTGATAGCCACATTGCAATATTTCATTTATTTTATCAATTTAATTGAGTTAAATTTTCAAACAGGTAACAAACCTCCTCAAACATATTTTCTTCTGTAAGTCTTCTTAAAACTATTTAGTTTGATAGCCACATTGCAATATTTCATTTATTTTATCAATTTAATTGAGTTAAATTTTCAAACAGGTAACAAACCTCCTCAAACATATTTTCTTCTGTAAGTCTTCTTAAAACTATTTAGTTTGATAGCCACATTGCAATATTTCGTTTATTTAATCAATTTAACTGAGTTACAATTTTAAAATAGGATGCAACCCCACTCAAAAATATTTCCAGCAGTCATGTTTTTAGACCTCTTTAATTTGATTCCTATATTGTAATAAGTCATTTATTTTATCGATTAAATTTAGTTAAATTTTCAACAGGTAACAACCGTCCTCAAAAATATATTCGGCTGTAAGCTTTCTTAAAACTCTAAAGTTTAATACCCACATTGCAATATTTCATTTATTTTATCAATTTAACTGAGTTAAAATGTTCAAATAGGTTGCAACCCTCCTCAAAAATATTTCCAGCAGTCATCTTTTTTAAACCTCTTTAATTTGATACCTATATTGTAATAAGTCATTTATTTTATCGATTAAATTTAGTTAAATTTTCAAACAGGTAACAACCCTCATCAAAAATATTTTCGGCTGTAAGCTTTCTTAAAACTCTAAAGTTTAATACCCACATTGCAATATTTCATTTATTTTATCAATTTGACTGAGTTAAAATTTTCAAATAGGTGGCAACCCTCCTCAAAAATATTTCCAGCAGTTATCTTTCTTAAACCTCTTTAATTTAATATCTATATTGTAATATATCATTTAGTTTATCAAATAAATTGCGCTAAATTTTTTAACAGGTGGCAATCCTCCTTTAAAATATTTTCGCCTGTGAGCCTTCTTTAAACTCTTTAGTTTTATACCTTGCAATATTTCATTTACTTTATCAATTTAACTGGGTTAAAACTTTTAAAATAGGCGGCAACCCTCCTAAAAAATATTTCCAGCAGTTATCTTTCGTAAACCTCTTTAATTTAATATCTATATTGTAATATATCATTTAGTTTATCAATTAAATTGCGCAAAATTTTTTAACAGGTGGCAACCCTCCTTTAAAATATTTTTGACTGTAAGCCTTCTTAAAACTCTTTAGTTTGACACCCACATGGCAATATTTTATTTATTTTATCAATTTGACTGAGTTAAAATTTTCAAATAGGTGGCAACACTCCTCAAAAATATTTCTAGCAGTTATCTTTCTTAACCCTCTTTAATTTGATACCAATATTGTAATATTTCATTTATTTCATCAGTGTAATTTAGTTAAACTTTGAAACAGGTGGCAACCCTAATGATACATATTTTCGGCTGTAAGCCTTCTTAACACTCTTTAATTTGATACCTACATTGCAATATTTCATTTACTTAATCAACTTAACTGAGTTAAAATTCTCAAATAGGTAGCAACCCCCGTCAAAAATACCTCCAGCAGCTATCTCCTTAAACCTCTTTAATTTGATACCCACATTGCAATATTTCATTTACTTAATCAACTTAACTGAGTTAAAATTCTCAAATAGGTAGCAACCCCCGTCAAAAATACCTCCAGCAGCTATCTCCTTAAACCTCTTTAATTTGATACCCATATTGCAATAATTTATTTATTTTATCAATATATTTAGGTTTAAAAATTTTCAAATAGGTGGCAACCCTCCAGTTTTTTGCGATATCATTGGTTCTGGTATTATACCGAACAATACAAAAAAAAAGTTATTCAAATCGGGTCAGCCGAATCATTCGGTGTCCCGACACTGATATTTTAGTCATAATGCTCGCCAATATGAGCAATATAGACAAGAATATTAATATATCGATGCAAGTTGGTGTAGGTAACAATCAACGATTTATTAATATCAATCATCTGTACGAGACTTTGAGAAGCGATGTTAGCGCGGCGCTGCCAACCTTTCACGCAATAACAGGATGTGACTTTAACCCGGCCTTTTTCCGGAAAGGCAAAAAGCGCCCTTACTTAATGATGACCAAAAATAAAGAATTTGTCAACAGTTTTATTGCAATGTCCACCTCACCGGAGAGTAGAGAAGATCTTTTTGACAAAATACAAGAATTCGTCTGCCGAGTTTTGACGACCGTGACATACGAACACAACATTTTTATTAATATAGACTAGCTATACCCTGCCACGCTTTGCTGTGGCATATTCCTGTTACATGGATGATAAATTATTAACGAAACAAAGCATACGTTTCATATGAGTTTGATTTTGTAATAAGTACTTGTGTGCACACAATATTCGTCGTGTTTCCATTCTCTGCATTGATATCAAGGATATCTGGTTTGCCGACGCGGGAACACGCAACATCTAAGAACCAATCCGCATCTCACTCTAAGCCATAATTTTCCAAAGATAACCTTGAGCTATAGTGATTGTGATTCCGAATGTCAATCGAATTCGGGACTGCAATCTTTAAAATTGAAATGGTGTATCGGTCGGAATCATGGGAATTCTTCACCTTTGAAAGGCCACGTAAAAATCTTTACTTACACT
>NW_016158589.1:34451-49675 GCF_001687245.7 Rhagoletis zephyria
TAAATGTATATTTGTGAACTATTACAAACAAACCACTGTCAAGTCACTCCAGGAGCGGTTTAAATTACAAGTATTAAAAAAATAGAAAAATAAAATAACCAAAAATTTTTCCTTGAACGTGATTGGGCGAGCTTTGTGGTAACCGGCGGATTTGAATAAGCAGCAAGAGATGTATAAGTTACACTTGAGGCGATCACCATAACCACTCTGAAAAGTTAGGATGAGAGGATCCGTGCCTTTCTTTCCAGCTCCTTAGCCAGCATGTAGCGTCTTCCCGTTTTCCCTGATACGCCTCATTTTTAAGTAAATAGTATAACATACTGACGCGTGCAACACGATTCCTTTTTCCTTACTTTTTTGTTCAAAAGTTAAACACAATTTTTTTTGGCTTTAACTAAAATTTAATTTTCTAAAATATTGACGATTACTGCACCGCTGCTGATTTTTTATTCTTTTCAAATGCCATTCTGAGTACATCGGTTGGTTGGTTTTCTCGTTCTATCATTACATATCTGCACTCTAATATTGGCGGATGTACTTTCAACGTACTGCCAATATAGAAGTATTACATATATGGGGAGAGCGTATAGTGAAGAGCAAAGCGTACACACTCTTTTTTAATTGAAGCCTTGCTCGATGAAAGCTCTTCGCTTCACTCGCCGCTCCACTATGTTTTGACCTATGGCGCTATGGCGACCGAACGAAATCGTTTATAATTCAAATTTAACTGTTTTATAATGTAAAGGAATGGTGACAACAATTTTAAGTTTTCATTATTTCATTTCACGGGTTTTCGTTACGCTTTTTATCATTTCTTCATTTGTATCCGTAACGTTTTATTAATTTTTTTCCATTGCGTAATTTGTATACCAACTTATCACTTCGTTTGATAAGATATCGTAAATTCTCTTTTTTCAAACTGCCCGGATTGGATAAGTAGAAACATTTAAAAAATTCTCTAGTTCCCAATCACTTTCCGTTTCGAACCAGTTATAATACTTCATTTAATTTCAATATTTTCAGTTTATTTTACATATTGCATAATCCTATTTAGAATATTTGCAAATCAAGATTTCCTAAATACCTTTCTTTTGGTACCCATATTATAACATTTCATTTATTTTATCAATTTAATTGAGTTAAATTTTCAAACAGGTAACAAACCTCCAAACATATTTTCGGCTGTACGTCTTCTTAAAACTATTTAGTTTGATACCCACATTGCAATATTTCGTTTATTTAATCAATTTAACTGAGTTACAATTTTAAAATAGGTTGCAACCCCCCTCAAAAATATTTCCAGCAGTCATGTTTTTTAGACCTCTTTAATTTGATTCCTATATTGTAATAAGTCATTTATTTTATCGATTAAATTTAGTTAAATTTTCAACAGGTAACAACCCTCCTCAAAAATATATTCGGCTGTAAGCTTTCTTAAAACTCTAAAGTTTAATACCCACATTGCAATATTTCATTTATTTTATCAATTTAACTGAGTTAAAATGTTCAAATAGGTTGCAGCCCTCCTCAAAAATATTTCCAGCAGTCATCTTTTTTAAACCTCTTTAATTTGATACCTATATTGTAATAAATCACTTATTTTATCGATTAAATTTAGTTAAATTTTCAAATAGGTAACAACCCTCATCAAAACTATTTTCGGCTGTAAGCTTTCTTAAAACTCTAAAGTTTAATACCCACATTGCAATATTTCATTTATTTTATCAATTTGACTGAGTTAAAATTTTCAAATAGGTGGCAACCCTCCTCAAAAATATTTCCAGCAGTTATCTTTCTTAAACCTCTTTAATTTAATATCTATATTGTAATATATCATTTAGTTTATCAATTAAATTGCGCTAAATTTTTTAACAGGTGGCAATCCTCCTTTAAAATATTTTCGCCTGTGAGCCTTCTTTAAACTCTTTAGTTTTATACCTTGCAATATTTCATTTACTTTATCAATTTAACTGGGTTAAAACTTTTAAAATAGGCGGCAACCCTCCTAAAAAATATTTGCAGAAGTTATCTTTCGTAAACCTCTTTAATTTAATATCTATATTGTAATATATCATTTAGTTTATCAAAAATTTTTAACAGGTGGCAACCCTCCTTCAAAATATTTTCGACTGTAAGCCTTCTTAAAACTCTTTAGTTTGACACCCACATGGCAATATTTTATTTATTTTATCAATATGACTGAGTTAAAATTTTCAAATAGGTGGCAACACTCCACAAAAATATTTCCAGCAGTTATCTTTCTTAACCCTCTTTAATTTGATAACAATATTGTAATATTTCATTTATTTCATCAGTGTAATTTAGTTAAACTTTGAAACAGGTAGCAACCCTAATGATACATATTTTCGGCTGTAAGCCTTCTTAACACTCTTTAATTTGATACCCACATTGCAATATTTCATTTACTTAATCAACTTAACTGAGTTAAAATTCTCAAATAGGTGGCAACCCCTGTCAAAAATACTTCCAGCAACTATCTTTATTAAACCTCTTTAATTTGATACCCATTTTGCAATAACTTATTTATTTTATCAATATATTTGGGTTTAAAAATTTTCAAATAGGTGGCAACCCTCCAGTTTTTTGCGATATCATTGGTTCTGGTATTATACCGAACAATAAAAAAAAAAAATTATTCAAATCGGTTGAGCCGTTCTCGAGTTTTGACGACCGTGACATACGAACACAACATTTTTATTAATATAGATTTATAAGTTTGATTTGGTAACTCTTATAAGGGAAACACAACCCGGAACTTATTTGCACACGCCGCTGTTATAGGGCCCTTAAACCACAAAAACACATTACGCTATATCGGGCTTGCGTCGGTCGTTTGCGTGGTTTATAGGATCGTTTGTACTAAATTGCACAGTTATTGCGCTAAAATAAAAATTATTTTGATATTCTGCTCATTCTTGTGTTATTGTGCAATAATTTGTGCTGTGTATGGTGACAACTACGAAATTTTTAGTCCAGTTTTGATTTTGGTGTCCATATCGTGCTGTAAACTATGGATAAAAGCGTAGAAAAAAATTATTATTTTTTTTTAATTAATTTGTTTGCGTTTTAAAGCTGAAGCTATCAAAAACACACGTTCATATTTCATGCACATATTTACTTGAGCAACATTTCTTCAAAATAAGTTTTGCGCAATTTTATGCTGTAGTAATGTGGGAATCAACGCACGGACCACTCGTAGCGGAAATGAGTACTGACTCACTTTTGCACTAACGTACGGCCGTACTTAAAAACGCAACCCAGACTTACGACAATACTCCACACTGCCAAACGAAACGAAGTACGAATGAACAGAAACATAAAAGGACAGTCATGAAACTACCGCGACCCAACACACATCGTACGCTGCAATCGATGTAATTAAACCTTTCCTTAAATATTAAATAAATATATGTACACCCGGCGTTAACCAATTATATACGTAAAACGAGTGTTTTATTTCGAAAGTAGTAAGGGCTTTCCTACAAAATTGGTGCCAGAAAAGGGATATAGCCCCGCGTGTTAGGTGGCGCGATAATTAAATAAAAAGGAATAGAACATTTTCACGTGTATGTGCATATGTACATTGGCTTGCACGCAAAAGTGAGCAGTGGACATTTGCATATTTCGAATATATTTCCTTCGTGCGTTGCAAAAAACTAAAACTAAGTTTGCAAAAAGTAAAAGCCAAGTTGGCAAAAACTAATATCTAAGTTTGCGAAAAACTAAAAGCTAAGTTTGCAAAAACTAAAAACTAAGTTGGCATAAACTAAAATCTAAGTTTGCAAAAAACGAAAAGCTAAGTTTGCAAAAACTAAAAACTAAGTTGGCAAAAACTAAAGACTAAAACTCAAGATATAATATTTGCATATAATCGGCGGAATCGGGTAAAATACAAACCAATAAAATCAACTTAATATTGTGCAAAGGTGTACTTTTGCCAATCCGCTACAACGTTCCTAACGGTGAACTTCAAGGCAAAAAGGCCACAAGTACAACGGCGCTAAAAACATTGTGAGTAGTGGCAGAGGCTCGGCAGTTGCAGCGAGAACCACTAAGCAGGCGTGAAGCAACGAGACCATCAAGTCAGCAGCAGCGAAACGCAAAACAGCGCAACTGTAGAGAGCCTGCGTAAACGTATCAGCTCAGACGACAACGACATTGCAGAGTAAAGCTGAAATTAGTCAAGAACGTAAACTTCCAGTACGTAAACCCGAGTCAGCTGACACGATCTGTCTTACCAAAGCGCCATGTAAATGAAAACTCAACACCGCAGAATTTTTCTGTAGTTCTAGCCCGTAGCGCAGAAATCTGCGGAATTTAGATTTTTCCGTGTCAGCTGATTTCTCCTTCTTTAGATGGTTGCCACTTCGTCAGTTTTACAGATGGTAAAAAAGATATAAGTTCCTATTCAAAATATGTTTAAAATATTTGAAATTTACTATTGAATAAGGTTTTTGTTGAAAACTAAGTAGTCTATATTTAGCTAAAATCTATTATAGCACGAAAAATTGTAGTTGAAAGGGTAAGTTCATGAAAAGGCATGGATGAGTGGCAACAGTGTAGTAAGCAACACTGAGGGCTCCAGTAATCGACAAAATTCTGCGTTTACAGACTGCGTTTAAGTATATGTTCTGCGTTCTCGACTAATTTCAGCTTAAGCGAGCAGCGCAACGGCGACGTAGCAGCATAACGCAGGAGAGGACGACAACGAAAGCAGACAACGGTTTGACAACGTATAGCAAGCTAAGTGTTATTGTTCTTGTCATATCTTTTTACTTGTATGTATGTATAATACTGTTTCGTAGTTTTGTTCATAAGCACGGTTGCGTGTACATATGTATGTATACAGGCATATGCCTAGCGGTCCAGTGTAGTCAAATTGTACACAGTCGTGGCGAATAAAAAAAGGATAGCATACAAATTTTAATACAGTGCACTGGTGGTCATAAAAAATAGTACCGAATATAATTATATCATTTTAAAGCGTTTGATATTGCATTTCTTTCGTAATTGGTGAGCAGTTTAATTTGTAACTGAAGATTAAGTATACTCTATATTTCAACTTTTAACATATTTTACAATAATAGCATTTACCCATAATTCTGAGATTTTAATATTAAGCGAATTTGTAAGACTATGGACCGAGAACAGATTTTAGCGTTGACAGTAGACGGACTTAAGGAAAACCTGGAACGGAAAAAGGGTTAATGACCAGTGGACGTAAAGCTACGCTACAGGACAGGTTGATGGAACACTTCGGCCTGAATGTTAGGGAAGATGAAGATGCGGAATTCGACGACGCAGGTAGCAGGCGCAGCGAACGTGGTTCGACCACACTTCGTGATATTGAAGATTCGCTGACTCCGTTCAGCGGATCAGGTCAGCCCAGCCTCGAACAGTGGTTGCAAGACTTCGAGGAAAATGCCTTAGCCGTACAGCGGAACTGCAAAATTATATCTATGCCAAGCAGTTGTTAAAAGGGGCTGCTAAAATGTTTGTTCGTAGCCAGGCAAACATCAGTAGTTGGGCATCGCCCAAGTCAGCGTTGAAGAAGGAATTCGGAACAGCAACATCGGCAGTCGAGGTACATCGCGCATTGAGGAATCGCCGTAAACGTCCAAATGAAGATTTACGCGAGTACCTGTATAGTCTGATGGAAATCGGCAGGTGTGCAAACCTAGATGACATCAGCCGGTACACCGGACTCAAAATCGAACAAAATTAACCTGTACCAGGCGAAGTCAATCAGCGGTCTTAAAGAACAAATTCAGATCTACGAAAGAATTTCTGCAGGGAGGAGTCAGAAGTCGGCGGCGAACCAAGGTCAACTAACGTCATCAAACAAAGTTGTACCGAGTTCCAGTTCAGTAAGGAGGAGATGTTTTAAATGCGGCGATACTTCACATTTCGCCAAGAACTGTCCACGAAACCTCATTAAGTTTTATGGTTGCGGAGGAGAAGGCCATCGAGTGGCCGAATGCAGGAAGAGTAATCCACCCAAGCAAAACAAAGCCAGTATGCATGCAGTGATGAAAAGGGGGCATCGGAGTAGCTTGATCTTCAAGGACATAACCTTCAATACACCCAACATGATGGCGCAAACAATTTCAGCGCTGATTGACACCGGCTCCGATCTGTGCTTAATGCGATACGATACTTTACTTATGTTGAGGTTGGACGTAGAGTTAGGTAAAGATAAGCGGCGATTAGTGGGCATAGGTAATAGCGAGCTAGTGACGATGGGTNTGACGATGATTAGTTTCACCATGCACCTGGTCATAGATAGCATACCGTTGGATATTATGTTCCATGTAATTAACGAATGCGACTTAAGCTATGCATTGGTCATAGGTAACGATGTACTGAAACAGGTTGACCTAGTAGTGACCGAAGATGGTGCTGATTTCCAGGAAAAGAGGGCAAAGGAAGGGAAGCAGGCGGATAGAGCGGTTGCGGGGACACGGGAATCCAACAAGAGACCCTCGCTTGTCGATGTAGCCGCGAATACACTTGTTTCAAATGAATCACGACGGCGCAACGAGCAGACGGTGGGAGCTGTTGAGGCGGGTGCTGATAATAGCACGACGGCGGCCTTTGAACGGCGTACGCACAACGAGGTGTCGATGGGTGCGGTGAAGAAGCACAGTGCGAGCGCTATCGAGCGCGGAGTTGTAGATGCCATTGGTTCGGGCAAGCACCAGACGCGCGTCATAAAACGCGGCAGTACAACGAAGCCAACCTACAAAAATATGGGCTTACGAAGATTTGTAGTCGGAAAAGAGGATGATAAAGCTATCGAGCGATTATAATCGAATCGCTGATTTGGTTGGAGAATTGGGAGAATTGTTTCTGCTGGCCAGCGAGGAAGAATCACCACGCGTCGATTTGTAGCATCTGAATAGAATGCAAGCAAGCGAAATAAGACAGGTGATAGACACGTACACTCCGAAGAGAAACGCAGATTCGCCGGTAGAAATGAAGATAATTATGAAGGATGAGATTCCAGTCTACGAAAGACCAAGGCGAATGTCGGATGCAGACAAATGTTTGGATGGTTGGTAGGTGAACAGGTAGGGCTATGGCTAGAGGAAGGGGGCATTAAACCCAGTACTTCCGAGTACGCATCACCAGTCGTGCTTGTTCCTAAGAAGAATGGCGAGAAAAGACTTTGCCGCGACTACAGACGATTGAACGAGAAGATCGTGAGGGATAACTTCCCGATGTCGGTGATGGACGATGTCATCGACCGTTTGCAAGGAGCCAAGGTATTTACAACACTCGATCTAAGCAATGGATTCTTCCATGTGCCTGTAAATGCTGAATCGCGGAAATATACGTTTTCGTTACCTGGAGCGGCCAATACGAGTTCTTGTATGTGCCCTTTGGCATATGCAATTCACCAGCTGTCTTTACAAAGTATATATTCGCAGTGTTGAGGGATGTGATCAGGGATGGAATAGTCGTGGCCTACATGGACGATTTGCTAATTCCCGCTAAGGACGAGTCCGAAGGCATCCAACGGCTACAGGTGGTGCTGAAGACGGCTGCTGCGAATGGGTTGCGGATAAAGTGGAGTAAGTGCCAGTTCCTGCTGAAAAGGGTAGAGTTCCTGGGATATGTCGTCGAGAACGGTTCGATAAAACCATCCGACGTTAAGACGAATGCCATTAAGCAGTTCCCTTTGCCACGTGACCGGACGGAAATGCAACGATTCCTCGGACTTACCTCGTACTTTAGGAGATTTGTTGAGGGCTATGCAGTTATCGCCAAGCCGGACATGTTGCGGCTAGATGTGAGATACGAGCTGAAAGACGAGCAGTTTGCAGCGTTCCAACAATTAATATCCGCCTTGGTGCATGCGCCAGTTCTTATGCTGTACGACCCAAAAGCAGTGACTGAGGTACACACGGACGCCTCCAAGTATGGATACGGCGCGGTGATGCTGCAGAAGAACCACGAGGATCAGGAGTTCAAGCCGGTTCAGTTTATGAGCCGGAAGACAAAGCCGGCCGAGGAAAATTACCACTCGTATGAGTTGGAAGTCCTAGCCATCGTAGAAGCTCTAAAGAAATGGCACGTGTATCTGTTGGATATAAAATTCAAAATTATAACCGACTGCAACGCATTTACCAAGACGATAAAAACACGCGATGTGCCTGTCAGATTGTCCCGCTGGGTGATGTACTTACAAGATTTCGACTATGAAATCGAGCACCAAGATGAGACATGTGGACGCTTTGAGTAGGGTCTCGCGCCTGATAATGGAAGACTCGCTGATCCATCGCCTGAAGCAAGCCCAGGAAAGAGACGATTGGGTAAGAGCCGTGCGGAAAATCGTCGAACGAGAGGAGTACGAGGACTTCTTCATGAAGCATGGAATACTGCACAAGGATCCCGTCAAGGAGCTGATCGTCGTCCTATCTCTTATGGAGGAAGAGATAATAAAAGCGGGATATCGCCAAGGACACTTTTCCAGTAAGAAGACGCAGGACGCTGTGGAGAAGTCGTTCTTTATCCCGCAGGCGCACGTATATTTTTTTTTATAATTAACAGATTTGCGATCACAAAATGATAATTACTTATGTAGACGCGAAGCATCCGGGGGCTAACCACGACACTTTTATATGGAAGCACAGCACAGCAGAACAGTTACTTAAAGCAGATTTTCATAGTGGAAAAACCAATACGTGGCTCCTCGGTAGGGTTTAAAAATAGCAGTATAAATATAGTAGGCAGTACTTTTAAAATGTTTCTGCACAGGGGACTCTGATTATCCACTGCAACCATATTTGATGACACCATTCCGTATGCCAAGAGATGCAGTACAGAGGCGCTTTAAACACACTCAGTGACACGGGATTTTTGTATATTAAGATCAATGCTGCCATTTTTGCTTAAACAGTCATATAATAATAATTTCGCACACCCCAAAATCAGTTTTATTAGTTAATTATTTTTGTCCAGCTAAATCGCCACTTTTCTCTTGTGTGCGATGTAGTGATTATTGTGCCTGGATTGTACATTAATGTGATAAGCAGAATGCTTCAAAGAGCACTAGGGAAATTGGGTTTCTGAGCAGATAGCTGCGGGCTCAACGTTAATTCCTAAAAGTCCGAATTACTATTATTCACCACAATCAAAATGATTCCTCATTTAACCTACCTTCCCTAAAAGGCATACTCCTTCTCTTTGTCCTTGCCTTAAGTAAAAGTACTTCTCAGGATATATTACCAGAAAATACTGAAATTTCGCTTCAGATAATATGCTCTTTAAAATACATTTATGTAAGTTTTATATACAGTGTGTAATAAATAAATAAATTGCACTTCATTTACATAAAATAACAAACTACTCAAATATTTTTAAAAGATGAAATCTTAAAAAGAGCAGAAAACAGCTTCCCTTGACATGAAATTAATAACCTGTATGCCAAAAAAGAACGCACAAATGAGGAGCTACTTTCCATTCATTTAGAACTAGCGGAACTCCTTCCTGTCAGCAAGCTCCTGCAGACATTAGTTGAAATAAAGGAAAATTACAGTAAATTTATGGGACAAAAATACAATAAATTATACAAAAAACTCGAGGACCTCAATAGAAAGCAAAACATCACAAAGAAAATACAACGAAGCGAAATGCCTTTCCATTCCAGATTCGTAAATTTTACTACGGTTCCCATTAGCAAACAAGGGACAGAAATATTGGAAAAAGGTCTGAAACACAACATAGAAAATTATGATAAAAATAAGAAGGTAGAGCACAGTATTGTAGACGCGGAAGTGGCCATATCATTACTACCAAGCGAGGATCAAGATCATGCAAGACACATATGTAGAATTTTAATGGAAAAAAAACATAAAATCCAAGGATAAGAGAAAACTGAGCGACGAAAATAAAACTGTCAAAGGGCTAAAGAAAAAACTCAAGACAAATTAAGTAATCACAACAAAAGCAGACAAGAGGAACACAACGGTACCAATGTACGAAAAAAAAATATAAAGAAAGACAGAGCAACTAATCAAAGAAACAAATTGTCGGATGATGAGAAAGAATCCAACCGATGACCACCAAGTGGTAGTAAAGCATGCAATAAAACAGGCAAAAAATAATAATAAATCCAAGACAAGTATATACAATGACATTAATGAATCCTTCGGCCGCTTAAATGATCGCACTCCCAAATCCTATGGGACCAATTATCACCCATAAATCTTCACCAGGATACAAACTATCGAAATATCTTAAATCGTTGCTGAAGGAAAAACTGGAGCTACCCAATAAATACACAATTACGAACACAGCGGAGTTAATTGAAAGAATGAAATCGCTAGACATACAAAAGATGCGAATTTTGTATCATTTGATGTTAAGGATCTTTACCCATCGATACCAACGGCAGAAACAGTTACCATCTTGACTAAAACTTTGCTAGAATAAAACAGACAAGAACGTAGCAACGGAAATCGTGAACACATTGAGGGTAATACTAGACCAAAACTACTTCAAGTTTAGTAACAAAATATATAGACAAACTAACGGGCTAGGAATGGGTAATCCTACGTCTGCAAATTTAATGGAAGTGTTCGTGCAACATTTAGAGGAAAAATATATAACGAAGCTGACAACAAACCTGAGAGTAGGGCTCGGCCACAGACATGATAATACACAAAACTTCAAACCACCCTCAACAGCACAAAAATGCAGCCTTTAGACATCTAATAACTAGGCTTGAACGAACCCCATTGGAAAAGAAATCTTACAGCAAAGAACTTAATATGATATACGCAATCGCAGAAAATAACGGTTACAGAATGGGCCTAGTAAACAAGATAGGAAGAGAAACAAAAACGAAGAAGGAAAATAATGCAAAGGCTTGGGCAGTCTTAACTTATAAGTGCAAAACATCATACAAATTGCCTAAGGTATTCCAAAAGTATGACACTAATATAGTATTTAGAACGAAGGACATCGTGGGGAGGATACTACGAAATAGTGCAAACGAGGAAGACCCACTAGACAAGCAAATGTCAACATAGTTACATAGGACAAACTAGGCGCAAGATAAAAACAAGATATCGTGAACATATAAGGGACAACAACAACAACAAAAGGTAAGTGTGCCTGTGCCACACTGGAGAAGTGAAACTTACGTTACATACATATGTATATATTTTGTCTCACAACCAATCTCTTCTCCTTCTTTATTGGCGCTGTAACCACCTAAGCGATTTTGGCCGAGCCCAAAACAGCACGCCAGCCATTTCTCTTCTGTGCCAATTGACGCCAATTGGAAGTGCCAAGTGAAGCCAAGTCCTTCTTCACCTGGTCTTTCCAACGCAGAGGAGGCCTTCCTCTTCCTCTGTTACCAGCATCGCGGCCCGCGTTGAATATTTATATAATATACATACATACTTGTGTACACACATACGTACATTCATCTGCTTTTGCTTAAGGTTATATTTTTTGTATTTTTTCTATCTAGATCCCTACCTCTACCCCTGTTAATTCTAATTACATTTATGTTATTCTGTTTTCCTTTATCTTCATTTTTAATTTTATACTCTATCGATAACCAAATCGATAGTAACATCCAATAAAATAATGATAACTAAACCGATAAAAATATCGATATCAAAATCGATGAAAAATTCGATAAACCTTACGATAGCAAAATCGATAATAATATTGGTAGAAAATCTATTAGAAACTCGACAAAAATATCGATAACAAATAAGAAAGTCTAAGTTCGGGCGGAGCCGAACATTAAATACCCGGCGCAAGTATTAAATATATGTTTTTTTACCTTTCCGAAACCTTCCGCTAGATGGTAAGCCGGGGTGTATCAATTTTGAGTAAATTAGCGTCCTTCAATTTCGAAATATTGAAGTTTCAAGCATTTCTGAAATTTACCGTTATATGAGAAGCGGCCGTTATTTTAGTCCGATTTCAATAATTTTCAACGTTTTGCTTATATGTGGCAAGCACAATAACCACACCGGGTTTGGTACAAATTGGTAGAACGGTTACCGATATACTTAAATGTGATCATAAGTGGGCGGTGCTACGCCAATTTTACCATAAACGTATTTCTTGGTAAAGAATTTTTGCAAGCATCAATTTTGAATAAATTAGCTTCAATATTTAATGATTTATCGAAGATTTTGTATTTCTCTAAATTACCGTTATATGGGATGTGGGCGTGGTTATTGTCCGATTTTAAAAAGTTTCGGCGGTTTTTTATGCTGTACCAAGGCCAACAACTGTGCCAAGTTTGGAAGAAATTGGTGCAGCGGTTACCAAGATATACACATGTAACCATAAGTGGGCGTGGCTACGCCCATTTTCCAAAAATTTATAATATTCTTATTTTTCGTCTAAAACTTATTATAAATATCAATTTTGAGTGAATAATCTCCAGTAGTTACTAAAATATCGCAGTTTTCGTATTTCTGAAAATTACCGTTATATGGGAAGTAGGCGTGGTTATTGAGCGATTTTAGAAATTTTCCGCCATTTGGTATGTTGTGGGAAGGCCAACAACTGTGACAAGTTTGGAAGAAATTGGTGCAGCGGTTACCAAGATATACACATGTAACCATAAGTGGGCGTGGCTACGCCCATTTTCCAAAAATTTATAATATTCTTATTTTTCGTCTAAAAATTATTGTAAATATCAATTTTGAGTGAATTATCTTCAGTAGTTACTAAAATATCGCAGTTTTCGTATTTCTGGAAATTACCGTTATATGGGAAGTGGGCGTGGTTAAAGTCCGATTTCGCCCATTTTCAATACCAACCTACCTTGGATTAAGGGAAACCTACATACCAAATTTCGTTGAGATATCTCAATTTTTGCTCGAGTTATCGTGTACACGGACAGACGGACAGACGGACAGACGGACAGACGGACGGACAGACAGACATGGCTTAATCGATTTCTTTTTTCATCCTGATCATTTATGTATACATTTGTCTATATCTATCTCGATTCGTTTTGGCTGTTACAAACAACCGTTATGTGAACAAAATTAATATACCCTTGTGCACAACTGCGCTCGGGTATAAAAATATCCATAACAAAAACGATAAAAATATCGATACCAAAAGCGATCAAAATATCGATACTAAATCGATAAAACTATCCATAACCAAATCGATAAATATCGCTAACAAAATCGATAAATATCGATAACAAAATCGATAAATATAGATAACAAAATCGATAACTATCGATAACCAAATCGATAAATATCGGTAACAAAATCGATAAAAATATCCATAGCAAAATCGGTAACACAATCGATTAATATAGCCATATTAAAATCGATGAATATCGATAAAAAAAATCGATAAATATCGATAACAAAATCGATAAATAGCGATAACACACTCTATAACAAAATCGATAAATACCGATAACAAAATCGATAAATATCGATAACAAAATCGATAAATAGCGATAACACACTCTATAACAAAATCGATAAATACCGATAACAAAATCGATAAATATCGATAACAAAATCGATAAAAAATATCGCTAACAAAATAGTTAAAAATATCGATAACAAAATCGATTATTATATCGATAAGCAAGAGCAAAATTGATAACAATATCGATAAAAATTTCGACAAAAAATCGATAAAAATATCGATAACAAAACCGACAAAAATATCGATTATTTTATCGATAAGTCCTTAGAATCCCGAAAATCTCTAAAATCCCAAAATAGTTCCCAGATCGAGTCTCTGTGTCTCTCTCTATATCCTGTCCTCTTTAATTACCTTTATTTTAATCTTTCTTCCCCTATCTTCAGCTTTACTTTTATCGGTATACACGTCCTCCTCTTTGTCTTTACTTTTATGTTTATCGTTTTCTTCTTCTACATATTCCCCTTATATATATAAGTAAAGTGTTTAAATTTACCTTGGTCTTCATCTTTGTCTTCATCTTTACGCGTCTTTGTTTTTATTTTTTATTTTTACCTTTTCTTTTATCCTTTTCTTTATCTATGTACGTAGTTACCTTTACTTTCATTCTTGTATTGGCCTTTTTCTAAGTGTTGTTTAACCTTTTATTAGCAAATTTTTGTTAAATTAATACCATATGCATACAACCAAAAAGCACTTGTTTCAGCGCCAACCATTTCCGTCGCATCATTTCCGTTGCATCAATTCCGTTGCACCATTTCTGTGTGCAAGTTCCGTTAAATTTGTCAATTTACTCCTAACCAACCAACCGCCGCTAAAGAAGTTTCACTTCAAAAATGCTAAAACCATCTACCAGACCGGAATCGAACTCGCAAACCAAATGGCAGAAAACCATTGCACGCCAATGAAAATAGGAAAGACAGCAAAAGTTCTCCATGTTCAGCACAAAGGACAACGCCTAAATATATTAGAGAATACGGACATATACAAAAAAATACATTCGTCGGAAAAATAAAAAATGAGCAAATAAACGTCGCATCTGATATATTATTCGAACCACACAGGCTACTATACGCATAGCAGGCCAGAAACCCAGCGATTACCACAAACAATGAAACGCAGGTCCAAACTACAGAACCAAAGAGAAAGAAAATAATCGATTTTTACCTACCTGCGAATCCATGCAACAATTAATCAAGAAGAGGTGAGCAGCTGATTTCTACCTGCAATTATAATATAATTTCTTTGACTGAAACTTGGCTCAAACCTCACACTTTTAATTCAGAGATTCTTTCAAATAATTATCATATCTACAGAAAAGATCGGGAGGACAGAGTCGGCGGTGGCGTACTCTTTGCCGTAGACTCTTCAATACCATCTGAAGAAGTTAGTCTTCCACACATTGAATCTGCAGAATTCAAATGCATNATCGTGGCCTATATACAAAAAAAAGTTTAGCAAAGCGTTGCACATTTTAATTTTACTGTACATAGATTATTTGAAAAGTATGTGCCTAAACGCATGTGTGTTCCTGAAGAACAAACACAGTTATGGTTCACTAAAGAACTGAGAAACTTGAAAAACAGAAAGTCACGTTATTTTAGATTACACAAAAAAACCGGCTTACACTCATACTATGTAAAATACTCACTTCTGCGTCTCAAGTTCTTTGAATTAAACAAAAAGTGTTATAAAGATTACTTGTGTAAAATCAAACGACGTATAATATATAACCCCAAATCATTTTATGATTTCGTAAACTCCAAGCGAAA
>NW_016158589.1:49918-54504 GCF_001687245.7 Rhagoletis zephyria
GTTTATAGATGAGCAACGAGTGGCACACTTTGTCAAATGCTTTACTGAAATCAGTATATATAACATCAACAGTTTTGCTCTCACTAAATGCTTTTGAGATATAGGATGTTAATTCAATTAAATTTGTAGAGGCTGATTTGCCCTTGCAAAATCCATGTTCACTGTATGAAATGCTTGAAGTGATAGAATGCGTCAACCGATTTGTTATAATTGCTTCAAATAATTTAGGAATTGCAGAAAGCTTAGCTATGCCCCGGGAGTTCTCCACTGAAGACCTGCTACCGCTTTTATGTAGGGGGTTATGAACGATTCCTTCCATCCAGTTGGAAAAACGCCCTCTTTAAGAGACAAATTAAATAAGGCTGTTAACGGCTCATAGAGATAATCAGCACAATTTCTAAGAAAACAAGTGGGGATCTGGTCAGGACCATAACTAAAAGACTGCTTTAAGGACTTTAGGTAAACTAAAACATCATCGGGAGATATTATAGGGTTATGTATTGAGTTAATTGGACTTAGTTTAAAAGGATAGTCAAAGTATGCTTGGGAGTTAGTGGGATAATTGGATTTAAAAAACTGAGCGAACATGTTAGAAATTGTTTGATTATCACCAGAGACGGTATTTTGATACTTCATGGCGGAAGGAAACCCACGTACACCCAATTTTGAATTGCACTCCAGCACGTTTGATATATCAGATCCGCTTTTCAGCATTAAGAAAGCGATACTCTCCTCTCCCAATAAGTGAATTATGGACATAAATACATAAAATCAGCTGATGAATTTAGTTCTGTAGCTGAACAGTTTTAGATCTCGACACTTAACAAACTCCTGCCTATCGTGACTCGGCACAAAAATTTAAAATATTGGTTCCGTACGTCATGCGGACTGCGCCCCTCGTGCGGATGGGCGGGAATGGAGGGTAAAAAAAACCGTTGGGATGTACACACAGAACAAAAACTACTGGTTGAACGAAAGAATATAATCCGCTGAGACGTACCTAAGGGTCTGATTATGCATACTTCGCATAACTTCGCACAACCATTTGTACAAGTGCAATAAAAATGTAACTTAAGAAAATGTAAAGCAAAATCTAAACTCAACAGATCGCTAAGTTTTTAAAAGTTCTGCTATTTTCTGGGTACTGTACGTAACNTGAATTTAGTTCTGTAGCTGAACAGTTTTAGATCTCGACACTTAACAAACTCCTGCCTATCGTGACTCGGCACAAAAATTTAAAATATTGGTTCCGTACGTCATGCGGACTGCGCCCCTCGTGCGGATGGGCGGGAATGGAGGGTAAAAAAAACCGTTGGGATGTACACACAGAACAAAAACTACTGGTTGAACGAAAGAATATAATCCGCTGAGACGTACCTAAGGGTCTGATTATGCATACTTCGCATAACTTCGCACAACCATTTGTACAAGTGCAATAAAAATGTAACTTAAGAAAATGTAAAGCAAAATCTAAACTCAACAGATCGCTAAGTTTTTAAAAGTTCTGCTATTTTCTGGGTAATGGAATACATACAAATTAGATACAAATTACAGTTTGAAGTTTATGCGAAGTTGTGCGAAGTATGCATAATCAGACCACAACTAAGAACCAACGCCGATTTAGCACGGCTAGAAATAGTGACCAAGAATGATAGAATACAAGATTGCGCCGAGGAGAGGATTTTTGAGAATAACTTTTGTGTGACGTCACACTGGTGCAATTGCGAGAGAGAAATGCCAAAACGTGAGCAAGAATGGAAGAAGAAGAAAAAATGTTGCAAGGAAAACGTAAACAAGTTGCACCAGTGTGACGTCATGCAAACAACGATTCTGTCAAATTCGTTAAGAGAGGAATAGCGGTCCGAGATCGGCGCAACCTTTGTATTCTCTCAATCGTGGATAGTGACGGACAAACGGAAACTATTCAGAACGAAAAATGACACTGATGATAGCACAACGCCAGAACTGGTTTTTCTCATCATCTTTAACATCATTTTTAACTGACTTCAAAAAAGGGGAGGTTATCAATTCGTCGGAATATTTTTTCTTTTTTTATGTATGCTAACGCATAACTTTGGACCACGTGAACCGATTTCAATAATTCTTTTTTTTTATCGGAAAGATAGTACCTCAAAGGTCGTCCCGTAATTTGGGTTAGATCCGATCATTGGATCATGAAAAAATTAACCGTACTCCTGAATTTGTATACGAGAAATGAAGTCGATTGTGATTTTTTGCTTAAAAATATCTTGCTTAATAAAAAATTCTATAAACACAAGATGCGCTTAATTTTCAAAAGTAATAAAAAACGTTGAAAAATAGTTTTAATATTCATTTTCCTCGAGTTCTGGTTTCTGGCTTTCGATGGAGATGGTGATTTTTCACGATTGCCTCATTTTTTAACATACCGAAAATATTAACTGAACTTGTACTTTTATTATGTACTAAGCTCATTTTGGTGGAGCTAATTTGAAGTTGGAAACTAAATTTTCGAATCCTTGTTAAGTACGGGTACATACAGTGTTTGCCAGGTTTTCGGAATGAGAAAACGTCCCTCTTGGTCTGAAAAAACGTCATTTCCTAGCCAAAAACGTCTTTTCCATGTATGCGTACAGAATTGAGTAGTCCACTTGCAAACAACGTTATGTGATTTTATAATAGTAAGCCATAAATTAAAATAAAACGTCTACAACAACAAGTAACATCCAAATTGTATATATCTTTTTATTATCTGAAAATTTGGATAAATAAGATTCTAATAACATTAAAAATCAAAATTTGTAGTGTGGTAGTTTTCGCAAATTTTATATATAGAAATTAAATTTAGCGAGTTTTGAAACAGTAAGTTTTATATAGCCAGCTTTTTTAAGCTTTTCGCGTTCTCTCTTCCATGAAGGTTGGTCTGCTTCTTTTTAAAGACGTCTTCCACTAGGCACCGAAACTACCACGTTTTTTTGCAGTTTTTTAAGTTCATCAGAAGATGGAGACTTTTGAACTTGTATAAATACGTACAATAAATACTATAGCGACTTTTGAAAGTGTATATATACATACAGTAAGTATTATAGCGACTTTTGCTAGAGTAGCTAACATTTGATGCAATTTTTTTCAGAATATATAAGGATTTTGCACTGTATGGTTAGTGGACATGAAACTACTTTAAATACTGGTGCGTTAACCACCAAAAACTAAAAATCTAAAAAAATTTACATAGCGCACTTGGCAAGTGGACTACTCAATTGTTCTTATTAAACTTTGATTATATACGTAAGGTATATTAAAATGTCATTTCGACAGAGCACATTTAAAATTCATTAGTGGTATTCACAAAAGTGAGCAAGTGGCCTGGCACTCTGGCAAAACAGCAGATGAGCTCAAGCAACGACTGTTGACAACAATTTGGTGAATACCACTATTTTAAACTGGTTTGAGATCGTTAATATAAAAATCCTTTTATACATACACTTGTGATCAACTGATTAAGTCATCAACATTTTAATCGTTTTTTTTTGTTTTTTTAATGTTTATTATTTTTTCATAAAAGCCTAGCTCATTATATATCTAACACAATATAAATCCACATTTCAAACTTTGCGCAAAAATTATAAAAAATCTGCAAACCTTCAGCTAGATTTTCAAGTTTTTATTCAGATTTTTTAGAATTTTTTTGAGTATGCAGTTTGATAGCCCATTAAATTCCAGGGCAATAATGTGCAAGTTTTTAAGTTGCTAAAAAATCGCTTTGATTTTTAATCTATATTAATAAAAATGTTGTGTTCGTACGGCTGACCCGATTTGAATAACTTTTTTTTTGTATTGTTCGGTATAGTACCAGAACCAATGATATTGCAAAAAACTGGAGGGTTGCCACCTATTTGAAAATTTTTAAACCTAAATATATTGATAAAATAAATAAATTAATGCAATATGGGTATCAAATTAAAGAGGTTTAAGAAAGATAGCTCCTGGAAGTATTTTTGACGGGGGTTGCCACCTATTTGAGAATTTTAACCCAGTTAATTTGATTAAGTAAATGAAATATTGCAATGTGGGTATCAAATTAAAGAGTGTTAAGAAGGCTAACAGCCGAAAATATGTATCATAAGGGTTGCCACCTGTTTCAAAGTTTAACTAAATTACACTGATGAAATAAATGAAATATTACAATATTGGTATCAAATTAAAGAGGGTTAAGAAAGATAACTGCTAGAAATATTTTTGAGGAGTGCTCGCAAAAGTTAATCCCTACCTCCTCATCTACTCTAACTCGACCACAACTCTAAACCTGGGCTCTAATCGTCACATACGATATCGTATTACTCGTCACGTAAAAACAAATTTTTCAGATTATGACATACGTGAACGTAGTCTTTGTCTCATTCAGCTTATACTGCCTGACGTATCACGTAATTTTCTTTCGTATGGTTTTCGATCGGTGAACGGATGTTACGATTTGAGTCCTGGTCTCCCGCTCTCCCTCAGCTAAACAGTTGTCACTTTGAATGCCGGATTGAATAACATTAGTGGTGTTCACCAAAGTGAGCAAGTGGCCTGGCAGTCTGGTAAAAGAGCAGACCAGCTCAAGC
>NW_016158589.1:60523-67006 GCF_001687245.7 Rhagoletis zephyria
TCAAGAATGATAGAATACAAGATTGCGCCAATCGAGCTGAGAGCAACTGGCCGTGACGTCAATAAATACCAGAATGAGAGAGCAAGACGAACTCGACAAGAAAAAGAGGAAGCATCGGACAAAAGGCAGTATTGCCAAGTTTTGAATTTGAAAAAGCACCAAATTTTTATTGGTGTATTTTATAGACTTTATATGCATACATAATTTTACTGTAAGGATGCCGATTCAAATTAATAAAAATCAATGTTTCTTGCACGACGGTTGATTTCTTCTGGCATGATTGAAGGTGCTGCCACATATTTTGTTGTCGCTTATGATTGTCACTGTGCCCTGATTTAGTTTAAATTTTTGTAAAGTTGCTTACCACACTTACGATTGCTATAAATTTTGATTCCATTTTTTTAAGATTTTCTAATTTGGTGTCTTCAAACTAAAAACAAAAGCACCAAAAACGGGCCAAGCACCAAACTCAAAAATGTTCGTGTTTTGAATACTCACTAAATTTGGTGCGAAAAGCATGAAGTTGGCAACAGGGAATGTAAACAAAAGTATTTTATGACGTCAGCGATTAGGTGGATGCTGTCAAATCGANGCTCAATGAGTCCGTATGGTTTATAGGTGCACATGAAGTCAGCCACGCACTTCATATACCTGATTTGCGAGAGAGAAAGAGAGAGAGAGAGAGATATGCGGATAGGCTGATGAAGCGGTAGCGCAAGATGTGACCGTTTCACCGTGTATTCATTGTGGGACTCCATTGGAGGAGTCATGCTCTAGCTGCCTTAGGCTGCTGGGAAATGAGCTGGGATTTATCCAGGGATGCATTCGTGCAGAGCCCCAGTGTGGTTTGTAAGCAGTAGCTTAATACCATGCCAAAAATTACTCCGGGAGTGGAGTGTGGGTGATGCTCAAAGCACCGTGTGATAGCCAAGCTGGGTTAGCGTTGGCCATAGATGAAAATGCCAGCGACTTATCATTTCACTAAGTTCAGCGAATAGATATTTGAGAATTGCATAATAAATGCATACCCAATTAAACACGAGCGAAGTGCCTTTAAAAGCAAGTGCGTCTGTGTGTTCGCTGTTCTTTGTTTAAGCGGGAAATGCATAAGTCGCTTAAACAATAACATATGCGTCGATAAACACCGTTGTGGAAGAAGACGAATCAGTTAATTATCCAACGTGGCCTTTCAAAGGTGAAGAATTCCCATGATTCCGACCGATGCACCATTTCAATTTTAACGATTGCAGTTCTGAATTCGATTGATATTCGGAATCACAATCGCTATTGCTCAAGGTTATCCTTTGGAAAAGTATGGTTTAGAGTGAGATGCGGATTGGTTCTTAGATGTTGCGTGCTCCCGTGTCGGCAAACCAGATATCCTTGATATCAATGCAGAGAATGGAAACACGACGAATATTTTGGTGTGCACACAAGTACTTATTACAAAATCAAACTCATATGAAACGTATGCTTTGTTTCGTTAATAATTTATCATCCATGTAACAGGAATATGCCACAGCAAAGCGTGGAGGGTATAGGTAGTATTATTATTATTATTTTCTTGTAGACCTTTGGTTAGGTGGTCGGTTGTCGAAAATGATAAATTACGTTCTGCTAAGAAGGAACATAGTGCTTTTGCGAGGGTGCATGTTGCAATAGATCAGCTGATTTCGCTTTTAATATGTAATTGCAAACATTGTAATAAGCCTTGTAACTTCAGGTGTTGACACAACCAGCCTTTGAACGCGGGATCCTCAGACCAAGAATTAAAAAAAAAAAAGCGCGGACGCTTGGTTTGCATCATATTTAAGTCATATGTGCCCAAAGAATAAATATCTTTGAGGCAAAACAAAGCTTGTAAAGATTTATTAAGAAAATAATTCAAAATCAGTTCTACTTACAAGATTTAGTAACAAATTTGCTGAAAGTTTGAGCGAAAGTACTTACACTACAAGTAAATAGTACGCTATACATTGAATATATTGTGCATTGAGAAAAATTACTGGGAAGTTAAAAAACGTAATTTTTTACACAAAAAACGTCCAAGCGTCAACAGGATACAAAAAACGTCCGAATTACGTTAAAAACGTCAACCTGGCAACGCTGCAGCTGCTGCAAAAAAACAAAGCTTTTAAAGATTTATTAAGAAAATAATTCAAAATCAGTTCTACTTACAAGATTTAGTAACAAATTTGCCAAAATTGTGAGCGTAAGTACTTACTCTACAAGCAAATAGTACGCTATACCTTGAATATATTGTGCATAGATAAAAATTACCGGGAAGCTAAAAAACGTAATTTTTACACAAAAAACGTCCAAACGGCAACAGGATACAAAAAACGTCCAAATGACGTTAAAAACGTCAACCTGGCAACGTACATATCAGTGGAAAACTCTTTTAGGCTGTAAAGTGTAAAAACCAACAGTAAGTGAGTAAGCATTGCATATTTTTAGAACAATGTTTTCATTCGCAGTTAAACTTTTAAGAGCTCCCAAGAAAAACGAAAAATTCATATAAAATGACACAAAAGAAGAAATGGAAAATAAATTTTCGTCTATGAAAATTTCTTAAGTCAGTTTGCAGGTCTGCTGAGTGGACTTTATGGCTTTAGCTGATAGGCATGTCATTGCACTGATCAGCAGAATTCATGGCAATGAGATGGCCGAAGAGCCAACCAGGAACATCTCATTGCCATGAGCAGAGCTACAAAACTATCGATGGCGCTATCGATAATATCGACACTTTCAATTTGCCACCACTATCGATGAATACTGGTCACTATCGCGATACTATCGGCAATCTTTTCTTATCGCTTTTTAACCGACTTCCAAAAAAGGAGGAGGTTATCAGTTCGTCGGAATATTTTTTTTTTTATGTATGTTACCGCATAACTTTGGACCACGTCAACAGATTTCGATAATTCTTTTTGCATCGGAAAAGCAGTGTCTCAGAGGTGGTCCCATACTAATATGGTTAAGATCCGATCAGTGGATCATGAGAGATATATATATTTTATATGAGAATTGATTGCTAAAAATTACTTGCTTTATTCCGTTGTTGGATGCGAGTTATAATTCCTACTTGAAGAATTCACTCATTTCAGATCAACTTTGTTTAAATATGCCAAACAATTGGCAGAACTGCTGCTTGTTCCTTGAAATTGTTGCTGAACAGCTGATTTTTTTTTGTGCGATTTGATGGAATTGATTAAACAACCTACCAATCAATCTTGGTTGTTTAGTACAAGCACAGGGTTGTATATCTCATATTTAACCCTTTCCCTGCATTTGTACAATATATTGTACATTTAATTTTTTGTAACATTGGAAGCGTGCTACTAAAAATCTTATCAATATTTTTGAAAACAAATTAAACTTTATGAAGTTGTGGAATGTTCCGAATAGTTACCGTAAATTTCAAAATCGAAAACGTTTCAAAAATATTTTTAGCATTTAATTTAAAAATATACCATTTTATGAAATTCCAGTGACACGCAAGTTGTGGTAATTTACTGTACAAAAAATACGTGAAAGTCAAGTAAAATCGCTAACAAAAGCACATAGTATGGAAATATAAAAAGCATTTCATCATATAAAAATGCTAAAATTAAACTATCATGATTTAAAATATTTTTTTCCGAGTGGTGAAAAAAATGTACAATATATTGTACATTTACACTGAAAGGTTGTAAGTGTTTTGTTCAATATATTGTACAAACGTCCGCTAAGGTTGCGGATGAACAGGCAATTAGGGTGGTTTTTGCCGTGGTTTTTGAAGAGCTTGTGCGCTTTTGTTGCAGTAAAGGGTAGGATTTTGATTTCTTGATCTACTGAAGGCAGAAAAACCGGGATGGTTTATTACAACGGGTCATTTGTCTTTTATATTGTAATTGTATCTGAAATTTTTCAAAATTTCTTTATATAATTCTCTTCTCATGGAGAAAATTTAAAATATTTTAATGCAAATCTTAACTAAATATACTTAAAAAGATATGAAATATTCATTCCAACATATCTGCAGTGAAATCAATTATCCTGTACATACATAAGTTCATTCTCAATGAAATAAAAGTTGTATTCTGTAAAACTTAGTGAAATATTTATTGAGTTTTCTTGAGTACTTTTACTCCTTTGCGGACTTTTGTACAATATATTGCACAAATTTCAGGTAGCCCTAATAGCTACCCAAAACAACTTTTAATATTTATTTTTTTACTTTTGGTATTATGAGGCTCTATGAACCTTGTAATTAAGAGGAAAAATTTTTATATTCATCAGGGACGGATTTGACCGGAAAGGGTTAAATAGCCAATATTGGCCATTTAAGTGCAGATTAAATGTATGATTTGAAAATGAATAGTGGAAGTTAATCAACAATCTCTTCTTAAGTAGGCCATCTGAAATTGGGCCTAAAAGAGAATAACCGGAAAAAGCAAAAGAACGCAAAAAAAACAAATTTTTAGTCCAAAGAATAGCAACAACAAAACGAATGTCAATTAAGAATAGAAATGTATGTACAAAACACATCCACACAAGCACAATAAACGCTTACTATGTCAATACGGGTCTTCTCACCGAGCTCAGTATTCGGTAACTCGGTGTCCGGTAATTTTTTCCAATAGGGGTATTCTCCAAATCTTGCAAAGCCATTGCACGTAGCACGGTTTGCATGGATTGCATAACTTGCAAACACACAAGAACAAAATATATGGGAAACAAAATTTCCTATTGCTGCAAAATATGCAACGTCGACACCCATGTATTTATTTTGCAAAATAGCATAGCAAGATAAATGCGACCCTGTGCTAGTTGTTTTGTTGTTGGAATTGCTACATATTTCTCTCATTCCTCTCATCTCGCTCACTTCATTTTTTTTTTTGCTGTCTCTTGTTATTGTATTTGATACATAATTTCGCTGCTTGCTACCCATGCATGCTACCACTTTGCAATGGGTGCTCTCGTACTCTTCGAAATTTGGAATAGTATTTTTGCATTTCGTGCAATCCATGCATCGTGCAAGACTTCGAGAATACCCCTAATGTATTTGTTTGTGTAAAATAGTGTTCTGCCCAGGGTTCGGAAATTCTCATTTATGATTATTCGTTTTCATTCATTTATGAGATTTATCGCGATCGATAATATTCCAAATCAATTTTTGCGCTCTTTTATCGCGAGTGAAAAATGCAAACAAATTTATAATCTCTCACATTCGGAATGCGATCGACAAAAAAATTTCAGCTGCTTTTCATTCGCGATCGAAAAAAGCAAAGAAATCTCCTCTCACTCGAATATGAGAAATCCGAGCATTGCCGATGTCGGCCTCTCATAAATGAGAAAAGCGATGCAAGTAATCCATTCGCGATCACTCACAACAGCTTATCGTGATAAACTTATCGCGAAAAATTTTCGCCGACGTTGTATTTATAAGCTTATATTTAACTTGGTCATCCCGCGCAAATCGCGGAAATTTCCAATCGTGTTTAAACTGTCTTCCCGACAAGTTAGAGACTTGCAATTTTCAGCATAGTTCCAATCACGATGACACTGCAAATTAAAATGTAACTGAATTCTCCATATGGTCCAGGGGTCTTGATTCAAAGGCGGTCAAAAAATAGTAAGATTTATGGCTAACAGAGCGTAATTTGCCAAAGAACGTAAAACCACTATAAAATTGTTAAAGCTGCCGGCGCTCCGCGGCGGTAGTGTAGCAAAGCTATTCCTAGTCTAGATATGAACCTCGTTGTAGGCATCATATCAATACAATTAAAAGACTCCAGATGTCGGCTCGCCAGAAGAAGTTAAATATTGCGCCTAAATATATGCCATGCTACAGCGGAAATGGAAGACACGCCATTTCTTTAAATAAAATTAACTGCTGCTATATGTACATATGTATGTTTATACAAAACGTAAGCAAACAACATTTGGCTTGCCAAGTCTTCTGTTCTCTTTCATTGCAAGTTGAATTATTTTAATATCTATTGCAAAATTTTGTACATAAAATAAAATAACACTTTTTAATATACAACGCTTTTATAAATGGACTAAAAATCTAAAAAATATTATAAATGTGAAAGTTTGTATGTTTGGATGTTTGGGAAATCATCACGCGGACACGACTGCACGGATTTGCATGAAATTTTGTACACAGATAGCCTATGGGCCAGATTGGTTAATAGGCTATTTTGTTTAAGAGTTGCCACCTGTTAAAAAAGTTTCATTTATTTAATATGCGGGAACGACTGAATGGATTTGCATGAAAATTTGCACACAGATAGTGTAATGAGCGCACATGTATTCACTACCCTGTGTTTAGACCATTAGGTGTACGTAGTAGTATGTCTCAGTCATTAGTTAAGCAATCGATTATGTTACTAAGTATCGGTTACTAAGTATCGACAATACAATGTAAAATGTACATGATGATCACTAGAAACATATATACGTAGACGACAGGTGCTGTATAGACAGAACAAATAA
>NW_016158589.1:69570-78296 GCF_001687245.7 Rhagoletis zephyria
CATGTCGTTCGAATGGACACCGACGCTCCAGCTCTGAAAGTATTCAACTCGGAACCCGCTGGTGGTAGCAGAGGAAGAGGGAGGCCCCCACTGCGATGGAAAGATCAGGTGGAGAAGGACTTGGCTTCACTTGGCGTCAGTTGGCACAGAGAAGAAACGACTGGCGTGCTTTGCTGAACTCGGCCAAAATCGCTTAGGCGGTTACAACGCCAAAAAAGAAGAAGAAGAAACAGTTAATCGTAACCGCAATTAAAAAAATTTGTTTTTAATCACTAACTTTTAATTTGATCAAGTAGGTTTGATAATTAATTAGTTTGTGCCGGAATTTTCCTGTGCACACAAAGCAAGTTAATCCGGTATAGCTAAGTCGGGTTTCCTCATCAATCTGAGCAATTTGGTGTCGATACTTTTCTTCGTGATTTAATTTTCGAGATGAATGTGTTGCAAGAAAATGGAATCCTGATTAAGGACTGAAATTGTGAGGTCATCTTAAGGGCCAGCGATGGGCCTGCTCGATCCTTCATGTGTAGCGTTGTCGGTAACAATGCACACTCGTTGGATGCGCAAAGTGCTTTAAAAGAGGTACGAGAATAAACAAAGGACAGATAGGAATTTTTCAGAGAGAAAACAAAAATATTTTTATAAAGCCTTTCATCAAAATAAGCAAAGGGAACTGAAGATGATTGGCATTCAAATGGTAAGCCAATTTCCGATTGAGCCTATGCATTTGCTGGATCTTGGTGTTATACGAAAATTTATTGTCTCCACTTTAATGGAGAAAACAACAGAAAATCTTGGGGTTGCTCAAAAAAATTCAATTTCTACAAAATTGGTTGCGTTGAGATGGAAAGCTACTGAATTTCTAAAATTCGCCCTATATAGGGGATTAGTTGTATTGAAAATGTTGTGAGCGACGATATGTATTATCAATACCTGCTAATTAATGTATCGATTACTTTCAACACCTACAAACTTTAGTTTCAACTTGGATGCTGCTGATGAAATGCTTAACCTATTTGTACATAATTTTCCTATTTAATTTGGTGAATCCAGTGCGATTTTCAATGTGCATAATTTGTTTCACCTGAGAAAGAATGTGGTGGATATGGGTATTCTTCCAAATTTTACAGCTAAAAAAGAGTGTTCGAAGATCTTCGAACATTTTACATCAAATGTATAACAAATTTATCGATACAGACCTCAAACTAAGATCAATTCCTACTGGATTCAAAACAAACAGAATGGGAAAATTTTAAGCTTTCAAAATGTTAAATTGTTCTTAAGTACAAAATTTGCCAGATAATTTGTGTTGTATAAAGCCTTTTGAGTGTTTAAAATTCTAAGCTTTTTGGAAGACATACATTCGAAGGTATAATTCTCGCAAACTTAATAACTTAGAAGAGTTGCCATTCTTTGAATACTTTAGATATATGTACAGGTGATATTTATGAAAGAAATCTTTGAAAAGAAATTTTCATGTTAGATAAAATACAATCTAAAATGATGTATTCACCAATAGTAACATATATTTTCTGATTTCCTTTACAAAGTTATAAACAAATCTAAAGTGTTATTAATTATTTATTAAATGCATGTATTTAATCTTAAGAAAATGTTGAAAAAACCTTTCAAAAGGAAAGCATTTCAAGCTATAAATGTGACGGAGAACTATGTTGAGCAAAATAGGGGTAATTTATTCACTTAATAATTTATATTTAAATCTGTATTAACTTTCATATGTTTCTCCTTTAAGGGCAAATTCGAAAAAACACCTTGCAAAATGAAGTCGAGTAAGTGCCTTCAGCTCAATCAAGCTAGCGGAGCTCAAATGAAAAAATTAAGAAAAAATATTGTTGTATTATCGTGCTCATTGTGTACTATTTTCGGCCACTTTTCGTTTTTATGCTCCGACCATTTCGTAAATAATTAAGACTTTGCTAGGTTAACCGTAACTTAGCAAAACATTCATTCTGTGAAGTTTTTCACTACTTCTCTGAGCTTATTTTTTGTGCCTTTTATGTGCTTTACAAATATTGCCCACTACACGTTGAAAAATCACTATAAATATTGCCCAGTAAACATTGAAAAATCGCTTGAAGTCGCGATAGCCGACTAACTTTATAATCTTTGGTCGAACACGGATAAATATTGCTGAGCAATTAGGTGATATTTTTGGGGTCTTTTTCTTCTTCTTCTTAATTCTTCTTAATTGGCGCTGTAACCGCCTAAGCGATTTTGGCCGAGTCCAAAACAGCACGCCAGTCATTTCTCTTCTGTGCTAACTGACGCCAATTGAAAATGCCAAGTGAAGCCAAGTCCTTCTCCACCTGGTCTTTCCAACGCAGAGGAGGCCTTCCTCTTCCTCTGTTACCAGCATCGCGGCCCGCGTTGAATATTTTCAGAGCAGGAGCGTTTCTGTCCATCCGAACGACATGGCCAAGCCAGCGGAGCCGCTGAATTTTAATTCGCTGCACTATGTCTATATCGTTGTAAAGCTCATACAGCTCATCGTTAAATCGTCTGCGATATTCGCCATCACCAACGCGTAAAGGTCCGTAAATCTTTCGCAGAATCTTTCTCTCGAAAACTCCAAGAGCCGCCTCATCAGATGCTTTCATTGTCCATGCTTCCGCGCCATACACCAGCACAGGCATGATGAGTGACTTATAGAGTGTGATCTTTGTACGACGAGAGAGGACTTTACTTCTCAATTGCCTACTCAGCCCAAAGTAGCACTTGTTGGCAAGAGTGATTCTCCGTTGGATTTCAAGGCTGACATTATTATTGGTGTTAATGCTGGTTCCCAAATAAACGAAGTCGTCTACTTTTTCAAACTTGTAACTGTCAACAGTGACGTGGGTGCCAAGACGCGTATGCTCTGACTGTTTGTGTGCTGACAGGAGATACTTCGTTTTGTCCTCGTTCACCACCAGACCCATTCGCTTTGCTTCTCTATCCAATCCCGAGAAGGCAGAACAGACGTAGCCCTTGTTTTTACCGATAATATCGATGTCGTCGGCATACGCCAGCAATTGTACGCTCTTATAAAGTATTGTGCCTGAGCGGTTCAGTTCTGCGGCTCTTATTATCTTCTCCAACATAAGATTAAAGAAATCACACGAAAGGGGGTCCCCTTGTCTGAAACCTCGTTTGGTATCAAACGGCTCGGAGAGGTCCTTCCCTATTCTGACGGAGCTGGTGGTATTGCTCAACGTCATTTTACACAGCCGTATTAGTTTCGCGGGGATACCAAATTCAGACATCGCGGCATAAAGGCAACTTCTCTTCGTGCTGTCGAAAGCGGCTTTGAAATCGACAAATAGATGGTGTGTGTCGATCCTATTCTCGCGGGTCTTTTCCAAGATTTGGCGTATTGTGAATACCTGATCTATGGTGGATTTTCCAGGCCTAAAGCCACACTGATAAGGTCCAATCAGCTCGTTGACGGTGGGCTTCAGTCTTTCGCACAATACGCTCGATAAGACCTTGTAACCTATGCTTAGAAGGCTAATTCCGCGGTAGTTGGCGCGTATGGCGGGGTCGCCTTTCTTGTGGATTGGGCAGAGCACACTTAAATTCCAGTCGTCGGGCATGCGTTCATCTGACCATATTCTGCATACGAGCTGATGCATGCACCTCATCAGCTCCTCGCCGCCGTACTTGAATAGCTCGGCTGGCAGGCCGTCAGCTCCAGCAGCTTTGTTGTTTTTCAGCCGCGTAATCGCTATTCGTACCTCGTCATAGTCAGGCGGTGGGACAGCTACTCCATCATCATCGACTGGGGACTCGGGTTCGTCTTCCTCACTACTTTCAGCGCTGCTACCATTCAGTAGGTTATAAAAGTGTTCCCTCCACAATTTAAGTATATTCTGGACATCGGTCACTAGGTCGCCATTGTTGTTCTTACAGGAGTTCGCGCCGGTCTTGAAACCTTCCGTAAGTCGCCTAACCCTTTGGTAGAATTTTCGGGCGTTCTTCCTGTCGGCCAGCATCTCAAGCTCGTCGCACTCACGTAATTCGGCCTCTCTCTTCTTATTGCGACAAATACATCTCGCTTCCTTCTTCAGTTCCCTATAACGGTCCCACATGGCTCTCGTTGCGCCCGATCGCAGCGTGGCCCTGTAGGCGGCATCTTTTTTCTCTGCGACTTCTTGACATTCCTCATCGTACCAGTTGTTCTTTTTAGGGCCGTCAAATTTATTTCAGGTGCTCACTCAGTATCCGAGATAATTAAGACTTTGCTGGGTTAAATGTAACTTAGCAAAACATCTATCCAGTGAAGACTTTTTACTGTTTACATGGGCTTGGATTTTTGTGCTTTAAAAACATTGCCCTGTAAACATTGAAAAATCGCTCGCCGTCGCGATAGATGACCCAGTTTTTAAACTTTGAGATAATTACGCTCTTATATAGCGAAATAAAGAAATAGTCTTACTAAAACGTAATGGGGTATTAAACTGCATACCTAAAATTGTTCTACAAAATCGGAATACAAAGTCTAATAACGTTGGTGAAGTTTGGCGAATTTTTTGTCAGTGGAAAAAATACATCGATGTATTTCTTTGATTCGATGCATCGAAATGTACATCGATACATCGACTCATTGTTTTGCATAGGTTTTCTCATTTCACAATTAAATCTCTTGAGCGAAAGTGTAAAAAATTTTTAATGAATTACTTCAACTCTGATAAAATTTCCGAGTACCAACTAGCAGTTGTCTTATAGCAGACGACCCCAACTATTCCCAATTCAAGTCAAACGTCTACAAACACCCTGTCTTTAAGTTTTATTCATTTATTTATTCATAAATATTTCATAAGTTCATCATTACATAAAACAAACATATATACATATGTATAAAAGGGTACAATCATTTATGGGCAAATCTAAAAAACAGGTACACTTTCAATACAAAACTTTAATTTTTTTTAATTTGTGGGCACACCTCTCTTTTATATATGATTCTATTCGTCATCTCTTAATAAGTCGATAAATATAAGTGTAATTCATTTTGATTAGGTACTTCAAAAGTTAGACGAGGAATAAACATTTAGATTGCTGAAATAGAAAAAAAATAAGCTGTGTTCAAATTACGCTGTGCAAGTTGTAAATTTTGAGCAAAGATTTTGAAAGTTGAACTCACTTAATTGGGACGTTCTGAATTCAATGGCATCCTCCGTTTTACCAGATTGGCTCCGGTTTTCGAGATAACGGTACTTACAAATTAAATTAAATTTCTCCTATTTTATAAATAGCTCCCCAGTTTTGAAGTTATTTATTTTTTGCACATAGCGGTGTTTTAATATTACCTTAATTATTCCTTAAAATTATCGAAATAGGTTTACTTTAGCATATAGCTCCAATACAACTGATTACGCAGATATGTATTTTTGCGCTATAACTCTAACTTTATATCAGAATAATAAATTGTATGCGTGCTATGTGTTAAAGTGAACCTATACTAAATTTGTACCTGCCTAACTGGAGGAGTTATAACGCAAAACGACGTCTCTGAACAATCAGTTGTATGGGAGCTAGATGTTATAGGGAACCGATTTCGATGATTTTAAGAGATAGAGAATGTAATATTAAAATACAGTTGTGTCCAAAGTTTTAGTAAAATATCTTCAAAACTCAGGGCCTTTTTTTATAAAATAATTAAAATTTAAGTAAAGTGTCAAGTACCGCTATCTAGAAAAAAGAAGCCAATCGGGCAAAGCTAGGGACGCCACTGAATTTAGAAGGCTCAAATTAAGTAAGAGCAACTATCAGAACCTTTGTCAAAAAAAGTTGATTTGAGCTAACGTTGAAATATTCTGATTACAAGAAGGATCATCATTAAAAGTAGTAAATCAGGATTTTTATACACTTCTAGTGAACATTTTTTTGAAGCATTTTAAAGGTATATGTAATGTTATACGGCCTAGTAGATATAAAAAGATTTAGATCATTTAGACATATTTTCCAAATGTGCCTGCAATTAAGATGTTTTGGAATAAAAATTACGCTCAAGATCGCAGAATATTTCATCTTTAAAAGTTAGTTTATTCTGAAAGCGCACCTCTTGCAAAGGTATCAAACTATTCGTAATTGTTTGCGGAATACAATGCATACTTAAAAAGTTTTTAAAGCGAAATTCTTCAAAAACTATGCGAAAATTTTGAAAATTGTGAAAAGCAGAGTTACAAACTTTGAGTTACTTGCCATTTAGAATATTTTTAAAGCACTCTTTAGTTACCTAGCACATATGAAATTTGGACATAAGTACTAATTGCCCACACAAACCAGTATATTGTGAGCTTGGAAAGTTATGAAATAATTAATTTTTCACCTCTAAAAATTACATGAAAAATTCACTTGTTTTGAATTTTTTTTTGAGAAAACATGTATGTATCTCGCGAACGGTTTTTTCCGATTTTCATGAAATTTTGTATATAAATAGCCTTCAGCAACCACCATGTTTTAGGCCAAAAAAATTTCCTTTTTTCCGGTAGGTGGACCAGGGACCGATCTATTCGAAAAAATCGTATCTATGGTCCGATTTGCTTAAAATTTGGTACGTAGGTAGCTTCTTGCCTAGATTATTATATACGAACCCTTTTTTCCGGGATGTGGACCAGGGACTGATCTATTCGATAAAATCGTATTAATGGTCAGATGTGCTTAAAATTTGGTATGTAGGTAGCTTTTTGCTTAGATTAGCATATAGGACCCTTTTTCCGCAAAGTGGTCCAGGGACTATTCGAAAAATCGTATCTATGTTCCGATTAAAATTTTGTACGTAGGTAGCTTTTTGCCTAGATAAGCTTATAGGATCCTGTTTTCCAATTTTCATGCAATTGCTTGAGCAACCACCATATCAAGGGGCAAATTCTCACTAGGCAAGTTTTGTTCGCGACATTCAGAAACAACGGACACAGCCAAAATATTATCTATCTATATCTATATCGATACTATTTATAAAAAGAGAAGTCACTTTTTTTTGTAACAGTTAATATCGCGAACGGCTGGTCCGATTATAATGAAATTTTGTACATAAATAGCTTTCAGCAACCACCATGTTTAAGGCCAAAAAAATTTACTTCTTTTCCGGTAGGTGGACCAGGGAGCGATCTATTCGAAAAAATCTCATTATGGTTCGATTTGCTTAAAATTCGGTACGTAGTTCGCCTTTTGCCTGGATTAGTATATAGGATCCTTTTTTCCGAGAAGTGGACCAGGGACCGATCTATTCGAAAAAATCGTATTTATGGTCCGATTTGTTCAAAATTTGGTACGTAGGTAGATTTTCGCCTAGATTAGCATATAGGACCCTTTTTTTCCGGGAAGTGGGCCAGAGACCGATCTAATCGAAAAATTGTATTTATGGTCCGATGGTATAGATCACCTTTTGCCTGGATTAGTATATAGGATCCTTTTTTCCGAGAAGTGGACCAGGGACCGATCTATTCGAAAAAATTGTATTTATGGTCAGAATTGCTTAAAATTTGGTATGTAGGTAGCTTTTTGCCTAGATAAGCTTATAGGATCCTGTTTTCACAATTTTCGTGCAATTTCGAATATAAATAAATTTTAGCAACCACCATATCAAGGGGCGAATTCGTCACTAAGCAAGTTTTTTTACGCGACAACCAGAAACGACGGATGCAGCCAAAATATAATAATCTTACTAATATTATAAATGTGAAAGTTTGTATGTTTGGATGTTTGGGGTATCATCACGCGGAAACGACTGTACGGATTTGCGTGAAATTTTGTACGCATATAGCTTATGGGCTAGATTGGTTAATAGGTTATTTTTTTTAAGAGTTGCCACCTGTTAAAAAAACGGAATGAACGGATTTGTATGAAAATTTGCACACAGATAGCTTATGACCTAGATTGGAAAATAGGCTACTTTTCTTAAGAGTTGACACCTGTTAAAAAAGTTTAATTAAATTAATACGCGGAAACGACTGAACGGCTTTGCATGAGATTTTGCACGTGGATAGCTTATGACCTAGGTTGGAAAATAGGCTACTTTTTTTGAGAGTTGCCACCTGCTAACAAAGTTTAATTAAATTAATACGCCGAAACGTCTGAACGGATTTGCATGAAATTTTGCAAGCAGATAGCTTATGACCAACAGTGGAAAATAGGCTAATTTTTGGAAGAGTTGCCACCTGCTAAAAAAGTTTAATTAAATTATTTTGCGGAAACGACTGAACAGATTTGCATGAAATTTCGCACAGATATAGTTTATGACCTACGTTGGAAAAAAGGCTACTATTCTAAGAGTTGCAACGTATTAGAAAAGATTAATTAAATTAATACGCGGAAATGACTGAACTGATTTGCATGAAAGTTTGCACACAGATAGCTTATGACCTAGATTGGAAAATAGGCTACTTTTTTAAGAAGTGCCACCTGTTTGAAAATGAAATTTTGCTCACAGATGGTTTATGACCTGAATTGAAAAATAGGCTACTTCCTTAACCGGTTTCCCGATCAGAACGAAATTGGTACGCTTACTACGGATTTCGCAAGGATGGTTTTAGACTGAAAGTAATTCCGATAACGCAAGGCTCCTCCCATAGAAATTGGAATTTTCATATTACATATATATCTCTGGAAGTATTTGTGGGAGAGAACTGGAACTTGGTATAGTGATATGTATGTGAAATCAATGTTGGCATTAATCGATTGATGTTTTAATTAGTTAGTTAATTCGATTAAATTCAATCTGA
>NW_016158589.1:80395-100005 GCF_001687245.7 Rhagoletis zephyria
TCGAGCGCACATTTAGTACATTCAAGGCTTTTCTTCGCGAAAATCGAATGAAAATGCTGCCAGAAAACTTTAAAATGCATCTTGTGGTTCAACGTTACTACAAATATACAGATTAAAGTTTTATGAGTTAGAAACTCGAAAGGATAAAATAGTCAAATATTCAAAGTACACATTTTTCTTATAATGAAACTAGTTCATAGTTTTTCTCTTTTTACTTGTAATATAAACATTTCTAAAATAAATGTATTTTTTTATTGTTCTTCGTATTTTCTGTCTTTTTTAGTGTTTTATTTTGCTTTTTTTTGCAAGACCTAGTGCCTTTTCCTGCCTTTTTCGCTATTTTGTTTTGCCTATTTTTGCCTTTTTTGCAATACCTAGTGCCTTTTCCTGCCTTTTTCGCTATTTTATTTTGCCTTTTCCAGCGTATTTCGTTATTTTATTTTGCCTTTTTTATAGGTTTTTAGGTCCTAAAAATCCGTTCCCTGTTCATCACTATTCGAAAATCAATCCTTTCAAAATAAAACCGATCTATACTGCAGACATCCCACTGCGTGCCATCAGGCCCTTCACACGCTTACGTCTGGGCCACACCATAATTACACATGCCCATTTATTGCAACGTGCCCCGCATAGTAAGTGTCCATTTTGCGACGAAAATGCAACGTTGAAACACATACTAGCTGCTTGTCCTATAACTGCAACAATCAGACACGATATTTTTGGTTCCGTCGATCCATTCCAGCTTTTGCACGAGCCTACCGCAAAACATGTGGAAATGATTTATAATTTCCTTAAAGAAACAGATTACTGCGAAACATGTAGATAATTTAGTTAATTCATTAACCCTACCTTCTAAGTAGTACTTTATCCTCGCATTTTTGTGGCTAATTTGAATACAAATAAGCTTTATATAATAACAGACAGCCGAAGGCCTTTGTAGCCAGCGCTGCTTGAGATTTATTTGTAGAATATTAAGTATTGTACAAATAATTTATAAAAATAAAAAAACAAAAAATAAATTTATTTATTATACATATCTAATAACTGGAACTTAGTAGGGATAAGATTGGCTAATGAGAAAAGTGGGCGTCTGGTGAAGACTGAGAGTAAAGAAAAGCAGAAAAACAATACATATAAATTTTTTATTTCTTTTAAATGTTTCGATTCGCCATTATAAGGATATTAATAAGAAACCAAAAATATACACACGTACATAGAATAAGAATATGTATGGATGAATGTAGTACTTAGAAGAAAACTCAATAAAACGAAGGTCTGCATTTCATATCCATGCACACATACATATGTATGTACATATGTGTATATCTATATGCATGTGCTTATATAAGTGCACAGTTATTTACTGAACAGTAGCGCAGAATGAGCAAAAATTTTGCAGCAATAATCAAATAAGGTTGGTGAATTTCTTTCAAACTGCATTTCGCTAAGTGCGTAATTGTGTGGTTTAGTTGGGATTTCCCTGAATACCAGATATTTCGTAAATACGTACGCTTTTCATAAAATTGTATTTTGTAAGAGTTTTGGGTGTGCACCTACATAAATGAGATAAACAATGCGGGTGCTCCATTCGCTATCACTCACAACAGCTAATCCTGAAAACTTTTTAGAGCGTTGTATGGAAGATGTTTTTTCGCTTTTCTAAGAAATTAAGTTATAATTGCACGTGTACATATACATATGCATTGTCGTCAGTAGTAGAAGTAATAGAAAAGTCTTCCCATCCTGCAGGGAAACCGCGGACTAGTGAATCAAATTTCAAGTTCTGTACTAGGTCTTTATCGCGAAAAACCAACTAGTCCGCTAGTAACTAGATACTCACCATATATCGTGTACATAAATTTAAAAATCACCGCAGTTTAAAATTTTTATGGCCTTATTCAAAAAAATTAAAGTAGCTTTATAAAAGGTTTATAAATTGAAAAATGTATGAAAACGTCAATTTATAAAGTTCTTTAAACCTACTTTATTTTTTATGAATAAGGCCATTCAAGTTTTTGTTAGTTTTTAATTTCTTGAAATTTCCCCTTTTTAATAGCTTGAGTGGAATTCAAAAATTTTCTAACCTTTCAAAACTTTGAGTTTGAGAAATTTTAGTAAATCCCAAAAATTCAATATAATGATGAATACTAGATTTCTAGAAATTTTTCATTTTTCAAAAATTTTGAGAATTGTAGGAATTCTAACAAATTTTTTCTAAGTAAAAGTGTCGAATATACAAAATTGATCAAACGAAATTAAAAGTTTTCGAATGTTGAAAACATTTTAATATTTCGTCGTTTTTGAAAATTAAAAAAATTTTCGTAATTTGTGAAGATTAAAAAAATTTTTGGACGTTGATATTTTCAGAATTTTCCAAAAATTTTAAATTCTCACTTTGTAATATCAATACAAAATTTTGAAAAGTCTAGGAAAGAGGAACAGTTTTGGAATTTTTCAAAAATGATAATATATTTTAGAATTCTAAGAATTTTCTATTTTTTACACACAAGTACATGAACATAAGAATTTTTCGGCAATCTGTGATCTTTCAAATTTTTACATTTTAGGATGGATTTTAGGATAAATAAAATTCTCAAAATTTTGGAAAATATAGAAAATTTCTAAAATCTCAATAATTTTGTACATTTCCAAATATTCTCATTTTACCAAAATTTCTAGAAATCTCAAGAAATTTAATAATATTATAAAATTCAAATCTTCGAATTTCCCCAATTTCCCCTACCTGGGTCCGAAACTGAAATATAGTAAGACTGCAATTGCTTTTTGGATAACTTTTATACTTTCACTGTAAATGCAGTTTGAAGTTGAAAATTTAGGTTCTTGTGGCTTTTATATAGGTATGTATGTATATACATATAGTTCGTTCTGTTTTCAAAAGTGAGGTATCAAATAACAGTGCTTGGCCTTTAGATGTGCAATAAGGCTTTTTTTAAAGGGTTGCCACCTGTTACAAATTTTATTAAAATTATTTAATAAGTTAAAGGAATTAGATATTACAATATGGGTATCAATTGAACTAGTTTTGAAAATACTTTACCTCTAAATGACACGTTGAAGGGTTACCACATGTTTAAAAGATTAAATTCACTTTAATTAAGGGAATAAGGTAACTGAAATATGTATATCGATATGAGTATCAGACAAATGAAAAAATTTGACATATTAAGCAAGCAATAAGTGGAGAGTAAAAACATTCCTGAGTTAATTTAAGAGTCCAGAAATTTAAAAATAGTCCTATGTTTTGACGTAATTATTATTTTAGTTTAACTAACTTCCACTTTACAAACAGGTGGCAGCCCTGTTCGTTTTATTTTTAAGCTAAAACCTTCTTAAACCTCTTTCGTCTGGCTCCCTTATGGTGATACCCATCTATTTCAATTACCTAATTCCCTTAATTCAAGTGGAATTGGATATTTTAAACAGGTGGAAACTCTCTACATGTAGATAATAGACATATCGATTAATACCGATCTCTTAATTAATTTAACTTTTAAAAAATAGTATCTAATTTTTTACCAATCTAATTTTTTGACAGGTGGCAACTCCTTAAAAAAAAATAAACTTTCTATTGTCCACAGGTCAAGCTTTTTAATCTGACACTTCATTCTTGAAAACGGAACGAATCGTGCAGATTTCAAGGCACTGACAAAAAATGAAAAACTTATTTTATGCATTAGCGAAAAACGCATTACTTCAGAAAGTGCAAAAAATTATTTCTTCTTTTGAAAGCTAAAAGCCCGTACTATTTAATAAAATAATAAAAAAAAACTGTTTTTACATATATTTTTTATTCATTCCATTAAAATTTAGCATTTTTTGAAATTTTGTTAAAAAAACTTGTTTATTTGGAACACCGCAGGGACCACCTGTGTTTAATTTTATTCCAAAATTTTAATTCCCGTAATTCTCTACTATCTATATGGAAACAAGAAACGTCAAACCAACATTTTATTTCAAAGAGTATATTTTTTACATTTTTTTCTGTGAAGAGCTTACGCATGGCTATGCTCTTATTAAAATTCTTAGTATAAAATTTGTCGACTTTAGTGGCTTCCTGGCGGCATATAATAATTTTTTTAGGCAAATGTCTCTTTAATTCTTTTTAGTGGATAAATTGTCTTTACAAAAATAACAAGCAAGTTCACATTGCAGATAACGAGTTTTTCGATTTTTGCCCACTGTGCGTCAGAGAGAAAAACTGAGTACGTGACTCAAAAAAATGACCACGTGTTGATTTTTTCCTAAATATTCGTAATGTTTCTCGAGCTAATTTTTTTTGTTGTTTTTCTATAAAAAATACTTTACGTTCAAGCTTTAACCACATAAATCACAGCTAGAAACTTTATACAAAATTTAGGAAAATTCCACAAATTTTCATAAAATTTTTTATCTTTTTAATCTGATTCTTTAGACAACTTTTGGGTATGCAATTTTAGTCTAATGAAGTGAAAGTTTCAAATGGCTAGAAAATCCCGTTGATTTCTGAGAATATTTTTTTGGTGACGGATTTTGCACTTTTCCATATAAGCATGAATTTCTTATGAAACAAAATGCGGGAGACCGTTAGCAACAAAAGTTCAAAAAATCAACGCCAAATTTTGTAGATTACACTTGTTATATAAAAAAGACCGCAAAAGTAGCCTCCAAAAAACAATTATCAAAAATCAGCACGATTTTTTAGCAGGATGAAACTTGCACTTCATTAGACTAAAATTGTATGGGCTAGAAAACTGCATACCCAAAAATGTTGTAAAGATTCAGATTAAAAAGTTGAAATTTTGTTGAATTTTCCTAACTTTTGTATAAACTTTGAAACTGTGATTTATATGTTTTTTACTACCGGGCGAAGAATTTTGCTTCCTGTTGCCATTTCGTAGTATTGTATTCTACTCAGAAGGTAAACTTCAAAGGTTAGGGGGGGGGGNTTGACTCATATTCCAGACATATATGTATTGGTAACGATAGGGGCAATACTATTACAAAAAAAGATACGCAAGGTGGCGCTGGAGCCGAGTTATACCTAAAAATCGTCAAGTGAAGTCACTCGGGGGCACCAGGGATCAAAGTCAAACTACCACAGTTAAACCAACCATCACAACTATTGCGGTTCTTGCTTTACAGCGACTAAACAGAATAAAGACAATTCTTGATGACTGCCTACAATTGGAAGACATTAAGGTATTGAATTTCTGAGGACCAATGATACTCCCCAGTTGGAAATTGCCACCAACTATACTATACAGATTCAAGGACGAATTATCATCGAACCAGATCATTGTTGCCGCAAGAACTTCTTCCCGGCATAACGCTTTCGTCAGGTTATTTACGACGGCAATGGATCCTCCATGCCTTTTGTCGACCACAAAACTAAACGTGAACATGAATTGCTGGCGAAAACGTTGGACCAAATGTTTAAATAAAAAAATTTATTTTGAGCGAGACGAAGTTCGCCGGGTCTGCTAGTTTTCATATAAAAATTTTGCGTTAAATGCTGAAAATTCATGTCAACGAGTAACATCTAATGTTTGCCGCAAGGAAAGTGAACCCTGATTCTTATAGGATTTTTTCCGTAGAATCAGAATCTGAAATTAGAAATATGTTGGCTGCAGTTTGTGAGATATTTTGACTTAAAAGCGGCAAAATACAAATTTTCGGCATTTTTTGGCATACTTATATGTATATACACGAGATTTAGAAGTTTTTATCCAGACGTCCAATCGACATGTTTGAGATATCGTTGGAAAGGTCTTGAAGAGTGTGTCCAGGAAACATATTCAAGCTTCATAGACGATTAAACGGATTCTTAAAAATCAGGCTAAAGTGTTGCGAAACAAAAAACGTTTTTTTGCATTTGCCGGTTTATGGGGGCATGTGGGTACACCCAACATATTTAGTGTTATTCTATAGGCCAATACCTTTCAAACGATACCTTATATATTAAGTTCCGGTTAGAGTTTGTTTCAGTCACATGCCGAGAATGTAACATTTTCCCCATTTTAATTCTGAGTGTGTACACAGTATGTAACTATGGCTGCGTTCGAGATGTCAATCACAACCCCAGTGTTGTAAATGTTTGCCAAAGTATCACGTTCTGTGCGAATTTCTGGCAACACTTGCAACACGCCGAGCGTTCGCCCAGCCATTTTGCGCATAAATATTGCGCATCATAAGTATCACAAAATTGAACGATACAAGTTGTGCGCGATGGCATCGGAAGAAGAAAAGTAAGTGAAATTCATATTTATTTGACTTTATACGCAAGTAACATATTTCATAAGCATGTTTATATTCTTATGTGGTTTGTATTTTCGTTTTTATTACATTTTTCAGCGAAAAAATGGGTACTTCGATGACAAAGCTACTCATACGATGCCGGCTTGACATGGAACCAGAGTTTGTTTCAGGCAGGAAAAAAAAATCGTATCTCTGGGGTAAAGTTTTGGAAGCATGAAGGCAGTTAATCCTGAAGTTCCGTTGACGAAAGAAGTACTATAGAGAAAATTTCTGAATTTGTTGGCATCGTACAAGCGCATAAAAAAAGGAATGGCGAAACAGGCAGAGGCGCAACAACTTGGGAATACTTTGACGATTTTGATAACGTTTAGGGCAGGCGACATTCCATCCAACCCCCAGCTGAAAATCTGGTGTGCAGCTTGACAAACTCCAGCCCAACTCCAAACGAAGAAATTGTTGAATGCAGCGACCATGAGAGTGACACTAACACTGTGGACAGTAATATATCTAAAAGCACAACGAAAAAGCGCTCAAAAGATGAAACGCTGCTATTTTTAAAGGAAGAGGCGAGCAGAGAACAAAAGCGCCACGATGAATTAATGAAACTATAGAGGGAGAAATTAGAAACGGAGAAAGAAAAAATATCTGTGTTGACGGAATTAAGAAAAGTCTTAGACAAAAGTTCGCAGGAACGTAGAAACTGAACTCATGAATTCACTGTTTTATTTGTTTTAAACTTATTTTCAATACATATGAATTTTAAATTACTTTTTAATATATAAGTACATGCATGTGATATGAATTTAAAAGGAAAATAATACCTAAATGAAACTGATCTTATAGGTTCGAGTTTTTTTTTTTTTAAATACGTGTAATGTGAATTTAAAAAGAAATGAATAAACTTTATGAAAGAAATAGCATCTTTAGTTCATTTCTTCTAGCAACTCCTTCGTTATAGTCATTAATATTTTCAGTAACTTCTATTTCATGATTACTCTCAGTAATAATATTTGATTCTACATCGGTGTTCTCAAAATCGTCTGCCAAGCTTGAATCCCCACAATGCTTAATTATAAAATTGTGCAATATAGTGCAGGCCAATACAACTTCCGAAGTGCTCTTTAAACTTGTAACATCGATGTGGTTTAAAATTCTAAATTTTGACCTTAAAACCCCAAATGCCTGCTCTATTAGTACTCTGGTAGAACTGAGAATGTAATTGAACTTTCTTTCATCGCTTGAAAGATGCCCATTATCTCTAAAGGGTACTATCATATATTTCGATAGTGGATATGCAGAATCTGCTAATATTACGGCTCCACTTGCAAGTTCAACTTCTCCAGATGTTATTCCCTTATCAATTGGACTGTTTCTCGATACATTGGCGTCGTGGCAACTTCCAGGATAGCCGATAAATACATCTAAAACGCGCAGATTGCTATCGCATATAGTAAACAAAATTAATACTATTTTACCATATATGTAAGAATGTATATTTAATCATTCACCTGCATATTTATAGAATAAGTCCCCTTGCGGTCATAATAGCTGACTGCATCATTACTTGGTCTATTTATTTTGAAGTGTATGCCATCAGCGCATCCCACAACGAAGCGAAAGGAATTTGCCCTTCTTGTCTGGAAGCCTTCCATCACGAATCGCTGCTCAGCAATCGTTGGACAAGAAATTTCTGTTTTAAGGCACCATATTGTCCTTACAGTTTAAAAAAAAAAGTTTGTGGGCTGTTTCTTTCCCTAAATTAAACCGATCAGAAAGAACGCGATATGTTACTCTGCTGTTGGATAGTTTCCATAGCGTCATATACAGCGATGCCTTTAGGGAGTAGTTGCTACTATTCGGTGACCAGAAAGGCTCCAGAGCATCATTCAGTTTCTAAATAAAATGTATACCTTTACTGTCTTGATTTAATTATTAAAAACGTTTAAATTATTCAACTCACAGCAAACGTGTCGCGACTCATTCTGAAGTGGGAGAAAAATATGTCGGATTCGTACATTTCAATAGTTTTATAAAAATTTTGCACTTTTGTGACTCGCCTCTTTCTACATATTTGTTGTACCAACGAATTTTTTCTTTTGTTGATAATTCTTCTTTTCTTCCGATTCATTAGTAAAAAAACCGATACTAGCTTCCTCCACTTCATCAATTATAAAATTTATTAACATTTCCATCTCGCAGTGCACAAATTAAAGCACCTTAATCGCAATCACGTTCTGTAGATTAATAATTTGCAACGTTACAGCAGAGTATCAGCTGAGTATCAGTACTAGGGTTGCAAACAGGCAACAGGGCTGCAATATTGCGGTAATTATTACATAGCTCGAACGCACCATATGCTACATGGGTTTATCACCCGCACTTAACCTACCTGGGAAAACGCGTACTATATTACCTACAGTTGTACATAAATATGTATATATGAATGCATTTAGTTCGCCCAATGTACCGCTACTACTTACATACATATGTATAAATTGCCACTGACCAAAACTACTTCAGAAAAAAGCATTAGTTTAATAGCACGAGTGCAACACCGTACACGTGATAGAAGTAAAACTTCTTAAAAAAACACACGTGTGCGCCCACTACCGGGAGAAATCTTAACAACAATTAAACTACGAGATAATGAGACGAATACAGTTGTTTATTGTATCCAAAGTTGGTACCAAGTTGATAAGTTTTTATCATTTCTCATATCTATTTATTTTAAATTTTTTCGAATACAAAGGATGTGATCATTATTTTTCGCTTTATTCCGTATTCGAAAAATTATATGTTTCAATGGACACATCGATTTGAATATATAATTTAGATTTAGATTATATTTTTAGCAATTTATTTGAGAAAAATAAAACATTTAGATTATTGTTTGTATTTTCGTCGATTTTAAATTTGCTACCCCAAAATAATTGATATCAAATAAAACACCTCTTTGATGTAAATTTTCGAGTGACGAAACCTGAACTAGAAACACAAAATTTATGATATCAATTTCGTAAAGAAAATTATACGCATTTTTTAACTGCCTTGGAAACGTACGGAAAATCGTTTATATTTATTCGGAACGTTGCGAAATTCCGTCTACTGCTAGAAACACAAAATAAAAAACAGAACTTTTCCAACGATTCGTATGAATAAAAAAGATTTTGCCTACGTTTCAAAGTCAGTTAAAAAATGCGTATAATTTTCGTCACGAAATTGATATCATAAATTTTATGTGTTCTAGTTCAGCTTTCGTCACACAAAAATTTTACCTCAAAGAGGTGTTTTATTCGACTTGTAGATATACGTGCAATTATAACGTAATTCCTTGGAAAAGCCAAAAAACGTCTTCCATACAACGCCCTAAAAAGTGTTCAAGATAAGCTGTTGCGAGTGATCGCGAATGGAGCACCTGCATCGTTTATCTCATTTATGTAGGTGCACACCCAAAACTCTTACAAAATAAAATTTTATGAAGAACGTACGTATTTACGAAATATCTGGTGTTCAGGTAAATGCCAACTAAACCACACACCTCCGCGCTTAGGGAATTGCAGTTTGAAGAAAAAATCACTACCTGCTACAACTCTAGAACGAACGAAATCATGTGCTCTATTTCCGTAAATATTTCTAAAGCATACTAATTATTAGTGGAAAATAAACAAAAGGTAGGTAGAAAGCTTCTGCAATATTGCATATACATACATAATAATAGATTGGCGTTTACACATATGTTAGTGTTTGGCATTTTCTCAAAAACTGGTCAGTCGATTTTATTCTAGGTTTCCACAAATCTAGCCCAAAACCTTAGCTTTCATCTGGTATACAGCTTATATCTGGGGAAAACTCTTATTTATTCCCCGATTGCCACTTAAACCGAAATTCCCTGCAAATCGGGGAATTTCACGCGAGTGGCCAAGTTGAAGCATGCAGCTGTGCTAATCACTTCGTACATGTCTTGGAAACCACAATTTGTGTGTATTTTAGAGTTTTTTCCGTCACATGCCAAAATTGTAACGTTTTTCCCCATTTTAATTGCAGGTATGTATGTACACAATATGTAGCAATTCTACGTGGGTTTATCACCCGCACTTAACCTACCTGGAATTGAATGCATTTAGTTCACCCAATGTGCCGCTACTACTTACATACATATATACATACTAGCAGAGCACCCGACGTCTTTCGGGGTATACAAATCAAAATATAAAACAGTAATACAAATAATCAGTTCAGCATAAATTAAAGGAAACAAACTATTTTCTTTGTTTACATTAAGGCATACTTATGAGTTATACTTTTAGCTTTATCGTGCTTTAACTAATATATATTGATCATCACTTGTACTACAAATTTTGTTCCATTATTAATATTAGATAGATTAAAGTAACGATCAAATTTGTAAATTAAAATTATTCTACTACGGTACATTCCGTTTAGCTGCCTATTCGATTAGCTGTTTTATTTAGCTGCACTTTTCTATAATGCTTAACTCGGAAGGAGTTTTATTCATTATGAACGAAACTTTTTCGTTTAACTGCATCGCGAGATTAAAAAACGATTTAATCGTTCCATTTCAAAATAATCTAGAGACGGTTAAGTTAAAAAAAAAAAACACACACAGTTTTAAATATCCGAGTTATCTAATAAATAAATATATATACATATGTATATCCCCCTTTTACAAACTCATTTATATATACTTTACTCTGAACACCTCCCATAGATACCTATGTATTAATATCACATTTCAAGTGCAGGTGACTTGTGGTTCCCAATTTATGGCTGATTAAAAATTCCACGCCTACGGGATGTGCCACGCTCCTTTTATAAACTCATTCATATATACCTTACTATAAGCTCCTACCATAGATATGTCTGCATACCAAATTTAAATTTCATGTCACTTATGGTTTTAAAGTTATAGCTGATAAAAATTTTCACGCCTATGGGATTTGCCACGCCATCTTTTACAAACATATTTATATTTATCTTTTTATAAGCACCATAGCTACACCTGCATACCAAATTTTAAGTTTGTGCGACTTATGGTTCCGAGGTTATACCTTTTAAAAAATTCCACGCATATGGGATGTGCCACGCCCCCTTTTACAAACTCGTTTATATATACCCCCCCATAAGCACCTACCATTGATATGTCTGCATATTAAGATGAGTATAAAATCCACGCCTATGGGATGCACCACGCCCCCTATTACAAACTCATTTATATAGACCTTATTATAAGCACCTACCAAATATGTATATAACTGCATACCAAATTTAAAGTTGCTGCGACATATGGTTCCGTAGTTATAGCTGATAAAAAATTCCGCGCCTATGGGATGTGCCACGCCCCCTTTTACAAACTCGTTTATATATATCCTCCTATTAGCAGCTACCATTGGTATGTCTGCATACCAAATTTCAAGTTCGTGTGACTTATGGTTCCCTAGATATAGCTGATAAAAAATTCCACGCCTATGGGATGTGCCACGCCCCCTTTTACAACCTCCTTTATATATACCCTCCTATAAGCACCTACCATTGACATGTTTGCATACCAAATTTCAAGTTCGTGGGACTTATGGTTCCGTAGATATAGCTGATAAAAAATTCCACGCCTATGGGATGTGCCACGCCCCCTTTCACAAACTCGCTTATATATACCCTCCTATTAGCACCTACCATTGGTATGTCTGCATACCAAATTTCAAGTTCGTGTGTCTTATGGTTCCGAAGTTATAGCTGATAAAAAATTCCACGCCTTTGGGATGTGCCACGCCCCCACAGTATTGCCCCAGGTGTAATGGCAACACTCTGTCAAAATTTTGTTCTATTCTGTCCGTCCGTTTAGACTGCAATCTGGCACATGCATACATACATACTTTCACAAATATATAGTAGATATGTATAAATTGCCACCGAGCAAAACTACTTGAGAAAAAATCATTAGTTTAATAGCACGAGTGCAACACCGTACACGTGATAGAAGTAAAAGTTCTTAAAAAAAGCACATGTGTGCGCCCCACACCCGGTAGAAATCTTAACAAAAATAAACTACGAGACAATCAGACGAATACAGTTGTTTATTGTATCCGAAGTTGGTACCAAGTTGATAAGTTTTTATCATGTCTCATAATTTCCTTTTTATTTTTTATTTTTTTCCAATACAAAGGATATGATCATTCTTTTCCTCTTTATTCCGTGTTCAAAAAATTATAGGTTTCAATGGACACATCGATTTGGATACATAATTTAGATTTAGATAATATTTTTAGCAATTTATTTGAGAAAAATAAAACATTTAGATTATTGTTTGTATTTTCTTTGATTTGAAATTTGCTACCCCAAAATAATTGATTCGACTGACGAAAGCTGAACTAGAAACACAAATTTTATGTTATCAATTTCGTGACGAAAATTATACGCATTTTTTAACTGCCTTTGAAATGTACGGAAAATCTTTATTTATTTATTCGGAACGTTGCGAAATTCCATCTACTGCTAGAAACAGAAAATAAAAAACAGAACTTTTCCAAAGATTCGTATGAATAAAAAGATTTTTCCACATAAGCCAATTCGATCGGAATAACCTAGTAAAAACCAACAATAACAACATAAAATTTAAATTTATCAACTCATCGTTATATTGTACAATTTTTGCTTTGATCCGTCAAAATTTCCTCTTTTCTATCAGTTCGCACAGTTGAAACAGGGGTAAAACCAGGGCACGGACTTCGAAAAATTTGTAGTGGTAGAGTTTACATACTAAAAATGGCTGAAGTTGGTGGATTTTTTAAAATAAGCATATAACAAATAGATGTTGTTTGTTACAAAGAATTATTGCTTTATTGTTGTATTTGTGGGTCGTACAAAACGCATGGGTTTGACTAACGCTGAGTATCAAAAACCTTAACAAATAAAAGTACATGGGTAAAAGTAAATTAGGTACAATGGAACATACAGACGTACATAGGTTAAACGAGAGACCAGTTTTCACTGTTCATCTCAGCATTCTACTTGACTGCAATTGCTAGAGACCAGCTTTGCGCTGTTCATCTAAGTAATCACAGCACATACATACATACTGCAGACATACATACAGACAATGTACCAATGCTAGAGACCAGCTTTACGCTGTTCATCTAGTTAGCGGCACTTACAAAGAAAGAGACTAAACAGATTACCTCCTGAGCGGACGCCTTAGACAAATGAGGGCGAAAGCTCAGAAGATTTGTCCCTTTTATATGCCGAAAAGCTATGAATTGCATATTCTAACATAACGGTTGAATTACAGCTGTTTGATCATTTTTGGCAATTGAATATTGTGCAATATTTCCCTACCCGCACAATAATATTGCATTCAATCTAATTATGAGTAGGTATGTATAAGTAAACAAGTAAAACTAAGAAGATGAGTTGAAAAAGTAAATATAATCATGTACATAGATATGAATATGGTAAATATTTGGTAATACATATATGTATAAGCTTTTTATGCTACAGTCTCCCCCTTGCCGGATGATGAGTAAACGAATGCGACGTCAACAGGTAAACGATTCTTCCTGGGTCTACCTCTCTTCCGGATTGGTTGAACTGGGGCTGGTAATTCATTCGCATTGGTACCTCTGACAGCGTTAGAGCAGATGCGTGGTAAGCTCCAAGTGGCACGTTAGGTTCGCTTTTGGAAGCAACTTCATATGTGCATGCACCAAATTTGCGTGTAACTATGTAAGGGCCATCTCGTTTCGGCACGAACTTGGAGGTAACTCCCTTAGATGCTTGACTGAGCACATGCGTTGTTACCAGGACTTCAGCTCCTACTGTGATGTCATCTTGGGGTCTCCTTTGCTTATCAGCGTAATTCTTATTGCGGTCTTGCATATTTTGCTCCAACTCTTTCGCATTCTTGAAACTTTCTACCATGCTCTTTAGATAGGGTGTGATTTGAGGAATAAAATTCTCACTTTCTGTTATGGCTCTAACATCATGTTGTATATCATCGAACGTACGTAACTCTCCTCCAAAGGTAAGATAAGCAGCTGAGTAGCCGGTGGTTTGACATTTTGCAGTGTTCATAGCAAAACGAATGGCGGGTAACCCAACATCCCAAACGTTATGCTGGTTTTGCACAAATATTGCAATCTGAGCTTTTAGGTCTCTGTTTTTTCGCTCGACTGGGTTTGCTTCAGGGTGATAAACGGGGGTAAATACTTGCTGAGTGGCCATGCAATATGCAATTTGAACGCCATTGTCAGATTTCAGGCGTCTTGGTACACCGTATCGAAGGAATATTTCATTAATTAGGGTCTTCGCGCACATTTCAGCTGTGGCTTCTGTCATGGGAAACAATTCAACCCATGCGCTTGCAACATCTTCCGCTATGAGTATCCACTGATACCCTTCACTAGTTTTTGGAAGTGGCCCAAAGAGATCAACAGCAATCACCTCGAAACGTTGCTTACTTGCGCTTGTTTGCAGTAGTCCCATTGGTTTCATGTTAGTCGCCTTGTACCGCTGACACTCAATGCATTTTCTAACATACTTGGATATCTCAGTACGCATACCTGGCCAGAAGTAACGATTCGCAATTCGGGCGATTGTTTTCTCTGATCCATAATGACCGGCAGTGCTTTCATCGTGGTGTATTTTGAGGATATCTCCGCGCTCATGATGTGGAACTACAAGTTGTGCGTCATCCCTCTCATCGTTGGCGTAGCAATATAGTACTCCATCGTTAAGAAGATATCCACAATTACACCACAAAATGAAATTTTCATCGCTATTCTCTAAAGATTTGATGATATTTTTCAGATAGTCATCTTTGAGTTGCTCGTTTCTTAGATCGTTAGTCTTTCGTCGAGGCAAATCCACGTAAAAAGTGCAAATGCAGTTCGACGAGCTATGGCTTTCTTCGGGACATGGCGGTCGCGACAGCATATCAGCTACAGAGTTGCTCTTCCCTGGGGTATAGTCAATCTTAAAATTGTATTGCTGTATTTGAAGCGCCCATCTTGCAAGACGTCCAGATGTCGATTTTATTGTTAGCAACCATTTTAACGGCTGATGATCCGTCATTAAATACACTTCCGCGCCATCAATGTATCCTCTAAACTTTGCACAAGCCCACACTATAGCGAGTGCTTCACGTTCAGTGGTTGAGTAGTTTCTTTCGGCTGACGTTAGCAAACGGCTTGCATATTCAGTGGGGTGTTCGTTGTGTTTCTCCCCCTGAAGCAAAACCGCTCCTAGTGCATACGCGCTTGCATCCGCTGATTATCTTCCGCTTGCTTTAAAATTGGTGGATTAACAAGCAATTCCTTTAATTTGATAAATGCCACCGTTTGCGGGTCACCCCACTGCCATACAGCACTCTTCTTCAGAAGATCTGTAAGGGGTTTGACAATTTTTGCGTACTGGCCAATAAAACGACGATACCATGAACAGGTTTGCAGGAAGGACACCAATTCCTTTTGGTTGCGTAGGCTCCTGCCGTTGGATGATAGCGTGCGTCTTCTCTGCATCGACTTTAATACCTTCAGCGGTCAGTACATAACCAAGATATTTAACACTTGTACAACAAAAACGACATTTGGCGATGTTGATACGCAGCTTGAACTTGACTAGCTTGTCGAATACGTTACGCAAATCATTCAAGTGATCGGTAAATGAGGCTGAACAGATAATAATGTCGTCGAGATAAGCAAGAATTTGCACATTTGGGACAGCGGCCTTAAAGCGATCGATCAAACGTTGAAAATTGGCTGGAGCGGTGCGTAAACCAAACGGCATGCGCTTGCAACGGAATGTTCCAAAAGGCGTAATGAGGCACGTTTTGTCATGATCCTTCCCGGCAACGGCTATTTGAAAATAACCACATTGTAAGTCTATGGTGGTCATAAACTTAGTACTTTTCGCGGCGTGCAACAAATCATCCATTCGAGGTAAAGGGTATCTGTCAGGTTTCGTTATCGAGTTAAGCTTACGGTAATCTACACACACGCGTGTGCTTCCATCTCTTTTTGGTACCATCACGACAGGTGATAACCAAGCTGAATCACATTCCTCGATTACATCATTTTCAAACATCTAGTGTATTTCGGTCTTTAGCTCACGAAGTTTCGGAAATGACATCCGGTACGGCGGTAAGGCTATTGGTTTATGACTTCCAGTGTCAATAAAGTGCTGTGCATACGGTGTTGGCTCGGAAGACCCACCGAAAACTGTTGAATACTCTTTCAACGTACATTCAAGTTGCGCTTTTTCATGTTCGGTTAACTCGACTCCATCAGTTTCTTTCAGGACTTCAAAATCAATAGAAAACGAATCAGTAGAATGCTGCATATAAACGCCGCTAAACAAGCCTTCACCATAGGACCGTTCAGGTGTCACAGCATTTGCAGGAAGTGAATCTTTAAAAATGCTTTGAATTGAATAGGGTGAATAGTGGACTGGAATGTCTGGTCCATAATATTCAAACTCAGACATATATGTTTTCGATCGGTCAGTCTCTCTTTCAACTTCATCTTCCAATCTGCGTTTGCTATTTGAGTCGCCGCATACTTTCACTGTTTCGATCATATTCAACTCAAGCGGCACTGGTTCAACAAAATCGAATTTCTGTGAAGGCTCGCTCTCAAAATACCAATATCGTTGCCCCATGTTAAGAACAACACCGGCCTGCTCCACAAAATCGGCACCGATTAGCGTTCTGTTGTTTTCGGCATTTGGTAACACGATAAACTGTATATTGTGACTACGCCCACCTATTAATATCTTGCACACTGTCGACAAGCATTTTTTCAACGAAGTATTGCCATCCGCGAGAGCTATTTCGCATTTTACGCTCTTAAAAACACAGCCTTTGAAGTCCATCACCCGTTTAAGATTTGCGCTGGCTACGCTTGTACGCGCTCCGGAGTCGAAATAAGCTTGACCGGGTACGCCAAATAATTGTATGTTTGCTAAGGGAATATCTCGGCCAATAGAAACGTTTGCCGTGTTAAAGTTCACAACGCTCGGATTGGCCACTGGCTTCTTTATGCAATCGGTGCAATTTGCACGAGTTACCCCTGGTGCATTGCACCCATAACATGCAAATTTTGGTTTTAATGATTGCGCTTGTGAAAACATGGCCGCGTGTGTCTCTCTTGCCTCGTCATTCTTCTTCTTGAATCATGTTTCTACACTATGACCCTCTTTCCTACAAAAGCCGTAGCGAACGGGACCACTTGATCTTTGCATATCAGCGTTTACAGTCTGACTTTTACGCTCTTGCATGGATAATTCTGCCTCACGCGCTTCTTTCAACAAGTCATCCAAATCGGAAACCCGCTCACGGCTTACTCTTTCTCGTATTTGAATGTGCAACAAACCAAATAAAATATCGATTTGGTCAGCTTCGGCAGGCATATTTGCCAATTGAGAAAAAAGCGCACGCTTCCTTCAAATAAACGTATCAGTTGGTTCATTTTTCTGCTGTTTGGTTTCAAAAATTTCTAAATAAACGCGCCAAGATGGTTTAGGAGGCGAAAACGATTCACGTAGCATCCGAACAACGTCTGTAAAAGCTTCGGCTTTAGACTTTACCCCCTGCCACCATTCTGCTGCGTCACCCTCAAGGACCATTGGCATACCACTAACTGCATCGGCATCGCTTATTCTCTCAACTGTCTTAAATGTCAAAACTGCAGCTAAAACTCCTCAACATTTGTAGAGCTACGTTCACTCTTTAAACGCTAGTGTTACATATATGTAACGCTCGAATTTCGCGGACTAATATTGTTGTAAGGAAAATTTGTAGTACCTAACAAAGATTCACGAGTGTTACATATATGTTTCAGGTCGTACATGCATCCCTTGATGGAGGTCGAAACTTTTTATTATGGGTTTTTGTACATATCCTCTCTTTTATTATCCTCCAAAATTTGGTTCCTATAAATTTCCTCTTTTGCTTTCGCGTTTAATGAGTTAAAACGAGCAGTGCAACTGCTAAATGAGCCTGACCTTTGGTTACTCTGGTTTACTGCTTGGAGCAGCCTTTCAAATTGTGCATCACTTAAAGTTGTCATATTTTGTCTCGCAATGCGTTCGCTTCGGCGAATAGGCGTATAGCACAAGAGGTTTGCCACGATGTTGGGCGCCAAATTATAACAAATAGATGTTGTTTGTTACAAAGAATTATTGCTTTATTGTTGTATTTGTGGGTCGTACAAAACGCATGGGTTTAACTAACGCTGAGTATCAAAAACCTTAACAAATAAAAGTATATGGGTAAAAGTAAATTAGGTACAATGGAACATACATACGTACATAGGTGAAACGAGAGACCAGTTTTAACTGTTCATCTCAGCATTCTTATTGACTGCAATTGCTAGAGACCAGCTTTGCGCTGTTCATCTAAGTAATCACAGCACATACATACATACTGCAGACATACATACAGACATTGTANATTTGTTACAATGAATTATTGCTTCATTGTTGTATTTGTGGGTCGTACAAAACGCATGGGTTTAACTAACGCTGAGTATCAAAAACCTTAACAAACTCAAGTACATGGGTAAAAGTAAATTAGGTACAATGGAACATACATACGTATATAGGTTAAACGAGAGCCAGTTTTCACTGTTCATCTCAGCATTCTACTTGACTGCACATACATACATACTGCAGACATACATACGGACAATGTACCAATGCTAGAGACCAGCTTTACGCTGTTCATCTAGTTAGCGGCACTTAGAAAGAAAGAGACTAAACAGATATGATCACTTACCTCCTGAGCGGACGCCTTAGACAAATGAGGGCGAAAGCTCAGAAGAATTGTCCCTTTTATAGGCCGAAAAGCTATGAATTGCATATTCTAACATAACGGTTGCCTTACGGCTGTTTGATCATTTTTGACAACTGAATGGTTGTACCCAATATTGTGCAATATTTCCCTACCCGCACAAGTAAAACTAAGAAGATGAGTTGAAAAAGTAAATATAATCATGTACATAGATATGAATATGGTAAATATTTGGTAATACATATATGTATAAGTTTTTTATGCTACAAGCATTAATTGATAGTTTCTACTCGTTTAGGATAAATCAAGAAAATTCATGTAAGTTTGTGTAACCAGAGAAGCAGGATTTTCGTCTCAATGTCAAAGCCTATATGGTTAAACGAGCTACACACACCGTTTATCCCCACCCCAACCATTAACTATTTTTATACCCGAGCGCACTTGTGCACAAGGGTATTATAACTTTGTTCACATAACGGTTGTTTGTAACAGGCAAAACGAATCGAGATAGATATAGACAAATGTATACATAAATGATCAGAATGAAAAGAGAAAT
>NW_016158589.1:100030-115368 GCF_001687245.7 Rhagoletis zephyria
ATTTTTAAAATCGGACAATAACCACGCCCACATCCCATATAACGGTAATTTAGAGAAATACGAAATCTTCGATAAATCGGTAAATATTGAAGCTAGTGTATTCAAAATTGATGCTTGCAACAATTATTTAACAAGAAGTACGTTTATGATAAAGCTTTGGAAAATGGGCGTGGCCCCGCCCACTTATGATCACATATATGTATCTCGCTAACCGTTCTAGCAATTTGTACCAAACTCGGTATGGTTATTGTGCTTGCCACACAAAGGCAAACTCTTGAAAATTGTTGAAATCGGACTAAAATTACGGCCGCTTTTCATATAACGGTAAATTTCAGAAATGCATGAAATTTCAATATTTCGAAATTTAAGGACGCTAATTTACTTAAAATTTATACACCCCGGCTTAGCATGTAGCGGTAGCTTTCGAAAAGGCGGAAAACATATATTTAATACTTGCGCCGGGTATTTAATGTTCGGCTCCGCCCGAACTTAGACTTTCTTACTTGTTAAATTAAACTAATATATCTAAATTAAATTACTATTTGAAAATTTAATTTCTTAAAATATATCTTACATATATGTTTTTGCCTCAACTAACTAGCAAAAAAAAACGTATTTAACACGTAACACCCTAATTTCAATTATAAAGTTTTATAGTAGTTTGTATTGAATTCCAGTGGTTGGCAACGAGCCTTGATAATGCAGCGTGCGCAGCTGACATATAGGTTGACAAATGGCAACAAAGTAAAAAACCACATTCATACAGAATTTTTCAACTTTTCGAGTTGCGCGGTCCCCTTCAAAATTAAAGTTAATCTTTTCGCTACTTTTCACCTGAATTGTATTCTAAAAACTAAACCGAAATATTAAAGTATTAAAGTTTAAGTTGTAATCGAAAACACAGTGTTCTTTATTTTTAATTATTTAATTCGGTCAAGGGCGAAGTTTGTTTTGCCGAGTTCGCGCATATTCAAGTTTGACTCTGCCCTGTCGTGCACCTGATCCTGCCAACTACCCCTGGTTATACCCTCACCAAGAGCCAGCAGTTCCTGACCCTTCCAACGACCGCACCCCTAAGTCTCGAACTTCGCACCCGATCCTCACCTCCGCCGTTTACATCGCTGCCTCCAACAAGCCACCACCGCACCCCTTTGCACTCGTCACGTCCATGAGCAAAGAGCCGACAAAACCATCGCCAGAATCACCACCACTGCCGCAATCCTCGCATGCCTCCAATCGCCGCACATCTTCGTCAGTCCACGTCCGGATTTCAGACACAAAAGAAGCCGACCCCTTTACTATTGGTCCAAAGAGCCACATCGGTGGAATAAAGTTAGGAAAGCCCCAAAATACAAGTATGCCCAGCAAAACCGTGAGTAAAAATCAATTTTTTTTTTCCCTGCGGTACGAAAATTACTAATAAACGAAACATATATTCGAAAATAATTCCTTTTATTCTTAGATAAACACCAGCATTAAGTAATAAATTTTCATTTTGCCCGTCATAAATTTTCACTTTTCCCGCAAATATTATCTTCTTCGCTCCAATTTTTACACCCACACAAAGGCTTTTGCATGAATACATATATATATACTTCACATAACATTTTGTTGCATACAGGCAAATGTACTTGGAGTACATACATATATATGATTTGTATACAAAAGATCATAGTACATACAGCGGCTAATCCGCTAATCCCAAACAAACATACAACATACTGGGCATATAAAAGATAGTGCGGTACAAAATAAATAAAATAACTTGTAGTGAACCCCCTCACTATTGAACTCTCTATAATAAATACCCATAAAAAAGGCAAGGCGGATACAGTCCTCGAAAAAAATAAAATACAGTCCATTAGATATTCATAAATTTTGCGCTCAAATTATTCCCACTTGTAGTTTGCAGGGTCAAGCGTGAAAGTCCCCAATACGGTGATCCGAAATCCCTCATAAAGGCTTAAAAAGTTAAAATTTTCTCGCTTATTAGTTTCAAATCTCACACTCTCTAGGATTCCAGGTGCTCACTTGTGATTAATTCAAACTTCATTGTTTGCGACCACTCAGCAAAACGCCGATTGTATTTGCTCATCCCCTCAACCCAACCTTAATCAGGTACGCTCATTCGATTTCGAATGCAAGTCCTCACTAATACTGAAGACAAGCCAAAAAGTCCCAGAATGAGCGAAGAAGAAAAAATTCTCGAGACTGCGCTGAATCTTAGCGCCCTACGCGTGCAAGCAGATAATTTGATGAGTTACTGCACCCGATTCAGATCAGCTCCAATCGAAGAAAACACTGAGTCTGTAGTGAAAATAAAAGACAGGAGCTTAGAAAACTTTTGGAATAGAGTTCAAAACGCCTTTGATTCGACTTTGGAAATTGAGGAACATGACCTCCCGAAGACTTTAGTCGTCTGCCTACAATAAATATAGGTAATATTTAATTTAATATGAAGAAACGAAAGCCCAGATCGGGGCCAACTCACAGTTGATAACACAAACCGTAAGTCCCACTCCCAAAGCCAGTGCATCACTTCCTCAGGAAACTTCGGGCATAAGCTTAAACCTTCCACCTTGCGACACCGGTATGGGAAGCACTAAAGGTTCGCTATGAAAACAAACGAGTAGACAACCAAATCCGCACCCTTATGAATCTAAAACCCATTCCAATAGAAAATAGCGAACACCTACAGAGACTGCAATCATCGGTGAACAACTGTTACCAGATTCTAGGCACCTAGCAAGTCTCCACCGAAACTTGGGATCCCATTCTGATCTACCTGGTTACCTCCAAACTTCCTGAGAACACAGTGGCTCTATGCGAGCAATCCCACAACCAATTCCTCACTACTCGATACGAGGTGGTCGAAAGAGTAGATCAGTTTCGAGCACCCAAACCTTCACAGTAAATATACTTGCTCCCACTGGCATCACTCAGTGCTTCATGAAGACACGCCCCCATGCCGCCAAGACAGCAGTCTCGAACACAAAGAACGCCATCTCAGGTCACTCTGACGACGCCCACTAATTCCAACCCACAAAGTCCAGCTGGGTCGGAGAAAACTCATGAGGAGCCTTCGTCTTCAAATAGAGCAAGAGTACAGTCGTTTTACTCGGAAAATGAGAGCAAGATTCTCCTTCCCACAGCAATAGTGCCAGTTGAACACAGGGGCGAGATCTTCAAACTCAGAGCGATTAGGATTCGGAACGAACTTGTATTTTCTCTAAAGCCCAAAATAAACTAAGGCTACCATACCAAACTTCTAATTTGGAAATTTCTGGCATGGGAGGAATAGTTGTTCAGACTTCCAACAAACTATGCCATCACACCTTAGCCTCCGCAGATTTGACCATGAAAATAAAGGCTCAAGCAATAGTATTACCCCAGTTAACGAAAATGCTCCCGAAATTCTAGCCAACTCTCGAACAGCGAGAAAAATGGACTCACTTCCAGCTAGCAGACACTAACTGCTACTCCCCGTCCCAAATTGTTCTGGTCATTGGCAGTGACCTCATTCCAGAGCTGTAAAACTGTGAAATCATTTGAAATTAATAATCATCAATTTTATATTATTATGTTTTCATTGAATTCTCCCTTGTTGAATAATGTGACTTATAGTTTTCCAATTCTACATTCACTCAAAGTAGATACGATTGCACACATTTACATATTCAAAGAAAGATTGAAAAAATTTAATGACGAACGATTCACTTTTAACACTGAATAAGAACTCAGATGAATGCAGCTTTTGCTATGTGTGCACACATCCACTCAGTACCAATCAATTGATATAAATATTTTGAACACACAAAACCCACTAAAAAATAAGCCAGGTTGCATTTTATTAAAAATACTGCAAAATTTCAGCACGAAAAATAGTTAATAGAGCGTTATCATCAGTTTTTTTCACTTAAATTTGTACAAGGATTTATAAGAACTAGAGTGCCAGCCACTGTCGTAATTCGACAGTTCTTCTAGTTTTTTAAGACCCTTGCAGAGGTTTTCTAATTTAGCTGGTCGTTTAATTTATAATGTACAAAATTACTTGCCGGAGAATCTCCTGCTTTCGAACTAAACCTTAACTTAAATTTTTTATATCTTTGAAGGTCGTTGGCAGGACTGGGAATATAACCGATACATTCCAGTTTGACGATAAACTTTGATAATTTTATACATATCGATAATTCAATGAATTTCAAGAACACTAAAATCCCTAAACACATCAATAAATATCGATAACTTAATAAATTTCATTAACTTCACAAATTTCGCTAACCCATACATTTTTAAAGATTGATATCTATCCGAAAATTTCGACAACTAATTTTCTGTGTCTATAAATTTTGACAACTCAATTTCAATAATTTTACACGTTGTTATAACTCAATAAATATGGATAACTTGATAAATTTCGGTAACTTGATAATTTTCGATAACTAAAGTTTTTATAGCAGAATTTATTTCAATTCCTTTCGAAAAAATAAGTGCACCTGGGCCACATTGAAGAAGTGGAACTTACGTTACTTATTTGGAAATTGTGAATAAAACGACAGGTTAGTTAATATAATTTTATAAGCTAAAGGTTATATTTTATCTTTTTTCTATATTTATCCCTACCCACGCCCGTCGAGAGGGTAAGAAGGGGAATCCCCCCCGGGGTCGGGCCCTTTAAGGGGCCTGAAATATCAGAGCCACAGCTTATTTTATTTATTTATTCAAGATTTCAAACACAACAACCATTAGTCTTATTTACAGTGTTTGATAATAAGAAATATTAGCATAGTAAATATAAATACAGATAATATTATGAAGATAGTTAGGAAGGGATGATGAGATTGCAAGTGTGATAACTATATGAAATAAGATATAGAAATATGGTAGATTTTGAAATTTATTAAGCAAAGTAACGCAATAGTTCTCTTTTTTGAAATGCAATATGCCCTTGATACTTCTGATCTCCACAGGTAAGATGTTCCAAAGACGGACTGTGGAAACAAAAAATTGACGCTCAGATATGCGTGAGCTGAATTTCATGTGCAGTATTTGTGTGGAGCGCACTGATCGTGTAAGTTTTAATCGTTCATTGAGAATTATGGGTTCCTTATATACCAAGATCTTATGTAGGAGTGTTAAGCACCTAAACTTTAATAAACCATCTAATGAAATAGTACATACCTTCAAAGCATATTCGGAAATGTGTTCAAAACGGTTGATGTCGTAAATATAACGTGCAATATTTTTGTACACAACATTNAAATATCGATAACTTAATAAATTTCATTAACTTCACAAATTTCGCTAACCCATACATTTTTAAAGATTGATATCTATCCGAAAANCTGGTTCTGAATCCAGATTGGTACGGACTAATCAAGCAGTTCCTATTTACGAACGAGTTTATTTTCCGATGTATTATACGTTCAAGAACCTTAGAAAGAAATGGCAGAATGGCAATGGGTCTAAAATCACCATTTGGTTTTTGAATAGGAACAATTTTAGCCTCTTTCCAGCATTTTGGAAAGACCGCCGTGGTTAAAACTGTGTTGAAAGCGTAAGTAAGGTATGGTAGAATTTTTGGCAGCAGGCACTTGACAAACTTCGGATGAAGGCCATCAAGGCCAACGGCGTTTGATTTTATTGAGAGTATAGATTGGACAACCTCATAATCATCAGCACACTGAAAACCAAACCCAGAAAAGGAACATTTAGTACTCGTAATATAGCGAGAATAACTTACATTATTCTGAGTAGAGGGCTGGTTAAGAAACTCTCGGTTTAACTCATCAACGTTTATATATTCAGGTGTGATAGTACTCTTCTTACTAACTCCTATATTAGGAATCTGCTTCCAAGTGTGCTGTGAGCCAATAGCTGTANTGTGATAACTATATGAAATAAGATATAGAAATATGGTAGATTTTGAAATTTATTAAGCAAAGTAACGCAATAGTTCTCTTTTTTGAAATGCAATATGCCCTTGATACTTCTNGGAATCTGCTTCCAAGTGTGCTGTGAGCCAATAGCTGTACTGAATAGGTGCACATAATATTTCCGTTTTTGACATTTAATAGCTTTGGTAACGTCCCTTCTAAAAGCTTTATAGTCAGTAAGGCACTTTCTGACTTTGCCTTCTTCCAAACCGAGTACGCTCTATTGCGTTTTTCTATCAATTTCTGTATATTGTTGTTAAACCATGGACGCCTTTTAAATCTAGTAGGCTTCGTTACAAGCGGAACAAATTGGTCAAAGAGGGTTCTAACATTGTTCTGAATAAAATTGATCTGATCATCAGCAGAGGTCAGACAATAGATAAACCTCCAGTTAATAGCATTAACGGCTGCATCGAGTTGGTCATAGTGAATATGGTTAAAATCACGATACGAATAAGACGTGAAGTTGCTGACAAAATGAAAGTCGTATGTTAGGAATATCAAGTCATGCTTGGAGAAGTTAGNTTCCAAGTACACGTAAAGTGAGTCGGTTCGGCGTTGTTTACAAATACCAAAATTTTGTATAAGAAGTGGATATTTTATATCACTGAGTATGTCGCAATTAAAGTCCCCTGTCAAAATAATTTTGTTATAGCCGATTGATATATTTTCTAGGAATTGCATGTAATCAATGTGTTTGCTGGGTCTGTATACACAGCCAACGAGCAGTTTGTCAAATTTTGTAAATATTTCCACAAAAATATACTCAATCAAGCTTGGAGACGAAGACACACAAACAAGTTTGCATGAAATACCGCTTTTGACATAAATAGCTACTCCACCACCGCGCCCGATTCTATCTACCCGATATAACTTATACCCTTTTACAAAAAATAATTGGTCACTGCACCCAGCAGAGAACCAAGTCTCCGACACACATATTACATCTACATCAGATTTCTCGAAAAGGAATCTGAACTCGTCAATTTTTTTGGATAAACTTTGAGCATTAATGTGGCAGATTTTAAGACCTTGCTTTTGCTTAGTAAAGACACGAATCATGCTGTGTGAGTTGTCCCTAGAACATACGTAGCTATCACGATTCAAAGGCATCAAAGCAAATAAGCCGACATTGCATTACAAAGAAATCTATGTGCGTACGTAAAATGCTATAAACAAATATAAAAATATAAATATAAAATCTGTCAAAAGTACGGAAGATTATTGAGAGTGTAAGTAAAGAAAGATGGGAGCAAAGGAATAGGCGATTAATAATACTATTACACATTCGCTTAAAGTATAAATTAGCACACATTTTAAAGTTCATACATTTGTGTACAAAGAGAGATTAACACTAATCTCTTAAACGCTAATCTCACTCTACTTGTAGTTGGTAGTCGCTACTTTTGTTTACTTGTGTTGATTGATACTATTTGCTGGACATCGTCTATGCTGGATACTTTCGTTGCTTTGCATTTGGGGTTCAGCCGAACATATACTTGGCTACGCATTGAAAACACAGAAGAAATTTGATTCTGCCCTTTAAGGTGCATCGCGAACTGCATAACTTCTCGGCTGTGCTTAGTGAGGCTCTCATAAATGCCCACTCTCCCGTCTACGTTATGACCAAAGTCTTTTAAATTAAGTGATCTTTTTGCTGACTTGCGAAAACGGGCAACCGCACCAAGCAAGAGTGAGCGGTCATTCGCTGACCCCATCTTTATTATGATCGCTGCCGTTTTGCTGTTCTTTGCTTGGTATGCGAAAATCAGCACGTACTGGTGGAGCATCAATGTGAACTACACGACACAGCTTAGGTCGGTGTTATGCAGACAAACTTTTGTTTGCCAAATTAAATGGCGGCTGCTTAGTTTGCTCGGAGATGGTTATGTCGAGTTTGGCACAGGGTTGCACGTTCATTATGGTTTTCATGGCTATTGCCAACACGAAATGAGAATTTCAGATGTACATAACGCGCAAAATTTAAAATTTTTGTATATGACAACACCGAATTTGCTGCAGTTTGACCAAACAAAATTAGTTTGCTGTGAGAGTCGCCAAACTCGCTCTCTCCGAGTTTGCTGCAACAACAATTGCACGCAGTTTGCCAAACAAAATTTCTGCATAACACCAACCTTAGAGAATGTCTCTTTCAAGTTCTCTTCACTTGCTTGCGGAACGCCTCTTATAACAACATCAGCCGAGATAAGAGTTTTTTGGCAGTCATTCAAATGCGCACGCAGTGTTAGCACATCAGAATTCAGCTGCTGCGTCAGTGCATTCTCAGATTGATCATGCAGCTAAGTTTTTATCGCTTGCACATCGGCGCGTAGTTGTTGGATTTGTGCACACTCAAGCCCAGCTTTTTAGGTTAGCGAAATCAGCCGTCAACTCACTGAATCGCTGCATAACGCGCTCCTCTGACGTTTGCATGCATGCAGATAGCTCTTCAATTATGCTCTCTTTTTGCATGTCCAATTTCGCTTCNTGCAGATAGCTCTTCAATTATGCTCTCTTTTTGCATGTCTAATTTCGCTTCGCTTGTTATTAGTTTTTTACAATTTAATTTTGAAAGAAAACAATGCGCATGCTTTCAGTAACTATGTTAATCGATACAGAAACAAATATTTTTCCATGTAATGCGATGTCATTTGATGTCAAATCATGTGATGTCATGTTATATGATGTTATATTATGTGAAGTCTTGTCATACCATATGATGTCATATAATATGATGTCATATCATGTGATGTCATGCCATGTGATATCGTATTATGTGATATCATATTATGTGATGTCATGTCATGTGATGTGATGTAATATCATAAAATGTGATCACATGTCAAGTGTCGAACATTAAAACGATAACGCTGTCGATAACTTTGTCGATAAATATACCAATAAAAATATCAATAAATATATCGCAAAACATGACGATTCCAAAATCGATTTATTTATTGTTAAATATATCGATAACAATATCGATTATTACACCGGTAACAATATTTATAACATTATCGATAACAATATCGATTATTTTATCGATAACAATATCGGTTTTATTGATAGCAGTATCCATTATAGCAATATCGATTATTACATCAATAACAATCAATTATCATCCTAATATTTTTCTTCATATTTATCTTTATTTTTGCATATTCCCCTTCACCTTTACCTTACAGTGTTTAAATTAACCTTGATCGTCGTTTTATCCTTTACCCATATTTACCTTTACCTTTTCTTCGTCTATGTACGTACTAAGCTTTACTTTCCTTCCTGTAATGGGCTTAATCTCAGTCTTATTCTTAAACCCCTTATTGGCACTTTTTTGTTAAATTAATACCACATATATTAGAAGCACTTGTTTCCGTTGCAACTATTTCAGTGTGCATCATTGCCCATTTACTCCCAACCAACGAATCGCCGCTAAAGAAGTTCCACTTCGAAAATACAATACATTTGCTTACCCTTTCAGTTACCCTAACTCTTATGTATCCGTCATTATCTCCATTTTCGTCTTTATCTTCACTTTTGTCTTCTCTTTTTTTGACTTCATCGTTATTATTTATTTCTTCATCTTCATATTTATCTTTATTTCAAAGCTAAATTTCAAATGCGAAGTGAAACAACATGCGAATCATGTCAAATTGAGCATGTTGCAGCAACATCTATACACAAATACGGAAATTTTTAGACGACGGTTTAGGCCGTAATTTTCAACCAATTTTGAAACCATAAAAACTCTGCTCATCTACAGAAAAATTCCTTTCCAATGGGGTACTTGGTTTGGAAATCGGTTCGGTAGAATCACCAAACGAACGGAGACAAAATTCATGTTAGCGTATTAATATATATGNTACACCGGTAACAATATTTATAACATTATCGATAACAATATCGATTATTTTATCGATAACAATATCGGTTTTATTGATAGCAGTATCCATTATAGCAATATCGATTATTACATCAATAACAATCAATTATCATCCTAATATTTTTCTTCATATTTATCTTTATTTTTGCATATTCCCCTTCACCTTTACCTTACAGTGTTTAAATTAACCTTGATCGTCGTTTTATCCTTTACCCATATTTACCTTTACCTTTTCTTCGTCTATGTACGTACTAAGCTTTACTTTCCTTCCTGTAATGGGCTTAATCTCAGTCTTATTCTTAAACCCCTTATTGGCACTTTTTTGTTAAATTAATACCACATATATTAGAAGCACTTGTTTCCGTTGCAACTATTTCAGTGTGCATCATTGCCCATTTACTCCCAACCAACGAATCGCCGCTAAAGAAGTTCCACTTCGAAAATACAATACATTTGCTTACCCTTTCAGTTACCCTAACTCTTATGTATCCGTCATTATCTCCATTTTCGTCTTTATCTTCACTTTTGTCTTCTCTTTTTTTGACTTCATCGTTATTATTTATTTCTTCATCTTCATATTTATCTTTATTTCAAAGCTAAATTTCAAATGCGAAGTGAAACAACATGCGAATCATGTCAAATTGAGCATGTTGCAGCAACATCTATACACAAATACGGAAATTTTTAGACGACGGTTTAGGCCGTAATTTTCAACCAATTTTGAAACCATAAAAACTCTGCTCATCTACAGAAAAATTCCTTTCCAATGGGGTACTTGGTTTGGAAATCGGTTCGGTAGAATCACCAAACGAACGGAGACAAAATTCATGTTAGCGTATTAATATATATGTAGATAAAAAATATTAATTGGAGAAATATTTTTTAGTGAACGTGTCGTTAGAATGTCAATATGAAAAATATAAATTATTAATGATTTTAACATCTCTGTTTAGAAAATTGTCAGCTTTCCAAATAAGTGTTACCAATATACCATTAATAATGCATAATGCATAAATTAGTACATACATATATAAGTTAATATAAACTAAGAAATTAAAGGGCTTCTGGTTCTAACTTTAGACATACATATACATTTCATTATTTAATTATAAAAATTTTTGATACAAATTTCTTCGTACTTTTTTTCGTCGCTATTGGGTCAAGCAGTTAATGAAGATTCGAAAATCGAATTTGTTGGTTTGTGGAGGTTTTTTTTCATTTACAATAAGTCACAAATTATCAACATTTCCAACAAAAAAATATTTAACAAAATTCGTGGGTCTCTATTTACATCCTTTTCCGTAAGTGCAATATTTAAGAATTTATACCCATTTCATTGAGCACGCTTTTTAACCCAAGTTTTGGTTTGTTTGTTAACATCAAAACTAGATATCGACACCTAAGTGGAAGATCGACCTATGTATCTCGGCAGCCAGTTCGAAAACTCCCTATCTCAAAAAACTGTTCAAGAACGCCCTATTCCAGAATTTTGTTGAAGAACGCCCTATCTCAGAATGCGGTTAAAAAACGCCCTATCTCAGCAAATTTTCAATATATTTTCATTTGAGATAGGGCGTTCTTAAACCAAATTCTGAAGTAGGACTTTCATAAAAAGTTTTCTGAGTTAGGGCGTTTTCGAATTGGCTGCCGAGATAGGTCGATGTTGTTGTTGTTGTTGTAGCGGCTAGGTAGAGATAGGTCCATCTTCCACTCAGGTGTCGGTATACATATTAATAAAAAATTATTAAACATTGTGTGCTGTAACCTATTTTAGAAATAATTTATTTATTAGGATTTGCAATTTGAAAAAATCACTTCCTTCCAATTTTGGGAAACAAACGGGACCCCACAGAAGCAAAAATCGTTTTCTACAATCTGTATTAACCTGATTGACCAAACGTAGATAAAGCGAGTAAGAAGCGCTAGACAACAAACAACCGCTATGCGAACAAAGTTATAATACCCATGTGCACAAATGCGCTCGGGTGTAATTATTTCTTAAAACATTATTCTAAATGTATGTTTTGAGCAAATNACCGCTATGCGAACAAAGTTATAATACCCATGTGCACAAATGCGCTCGGGTGTAATTATTTCTTAAAACATTATTCTAAATGTATGTTTTAAGCAAATCGATTTCAAAAGTTAGAAGTATGTCCCATTTTTCAAAAATTTATAATAATAAACATGTGAATTTTTTAGCAATTTGGTTTCTGTAATTAAGGAAATATTGTATTTTTTTAATTTTTCGAAATCACCGTTTTATGGGAGGGACCAGGTTATTGTTTAATTTTTGTATTTTCAATACGCTTCTGCCGAATTTTCTTCCGATATCTCAACTTTTCCTAGAGTTATCGTGTACACAAACAAACGGACAGACAGACAGACGGACATGGACTAATCAACTTCTCTTTTTATTCTGGGCATTTACGGTTTATACATACATATGTACATAAATGTAGTATATATCTATCTCCATTTTGGTTGTTCCAAATATCCGTTATGTGAGAAAAGTTATAGTACCCTCCTGCAGAAGTGCGTAGTAAATATCTTAAATACGACACCTTTTAATTAATAATTAATATCCAAAAGTTTTTTAATGTAACTCCTCAACCCATCTTTAAAGAAAACAAGAGCCCTTATAAAATTTCGTTTTGAAAGCTTTCAAATTTGAAAACTGAAGAAAGAAATTTATAGAAAAATAAACGCATATAAACTAAATTTATATATACATATATTCTGCGAAAAAATGTCTACAATCAATTTTTAAACCCTTTTCGCAAATGGTGTACTCTCGTAACCGGTAAATTTGGTTACCATCTCATAAGCTGGTAACAAAATATTGCCCCGTGAAATATGCAATGCCAGAATTTCCACAATTCTTCATGGCTGAATTGCTGAATATTTAGCATTACCAACGTTTCTAGAATCGCGGTGACATGAACAGGTAACATTTTTTGGTTATAAAATTTTCCGGTTACAAAATCTTACGGTTATTGGAATGATTTTTGATCTCTTCCAACTATCAGGGTAGATTGATTTAGTTAAAATATTGTTGAAAACGTGAGTAAAGAAAGGAAGAAATTTCGGTAACAAAGTTTTCACAAAAACAGGGTGCATTTCATCCAAACCCACCGACTTCGATTTTATCGCTAAAAAGGATTCTAACACATCCAGTTGGCTAACACAATTAAACGACGACGAGTGTAAAATTTTATGATTTGCAAATGTACATATATACATATATGTGTATAATTTGGGGAAACGTTTGAATGGGCACGTTCAGAAGGCGCAACAGCTCAGTAACTGTTGCGATTGCACCTTCTGAACGCGTTGTTTTGTACTTCTGATCAACTGAACAGTTGCGAGTTAGATGATCGTAAAATTTTTCTGATCATTTGAGACAACGTGTTGTGTGTTTTGAATTTGACAGCTAATGTATCAAGCCGTTCAGAAGACGCATTACGATCATTGATTTTTTTAGCAACGGTTGCGCTCAACTTCTGAACCTACCCAATATGAAAATAATTTAAAAGCAATCGTTATGGGAAAATTATGTATATTGACGAGCTTTAGATCGTTTGAAGCAACTAGTAATCAACGAGCTATTGGACAGCAACTGGTTGTTTGCGAGCTAAACAATGAATGAAGAGTTAATAAGCAACTGGTAACTTAAATGTGCGCATTTTTATGCGATACGATTGATAAGGCTCTTATTCGATCCGAATGGGAGAAATGGTATCGGTCATTCTATCTGTATCTTGAAGCTGAAGAGATTGATGATTCCAGAAAGAGGAAAAGCAAACTGCTGCATTTAGGCGGAAGTCAATTACAGGAGGTAATATACAATATTCCTGGAGCTCTTTTGGATGGCAGTGAGGCTGGCAAAGATGTCAATGTTTTTGAGAACTTGGTTCGGAAACTCAATGAGTACTTTTCACCTAAAAGGAATTCCACGTTTGAACGTCATTTGTTTCGTTCGTTGAAGCCGGAGGATGGTGAGACTTTAAACAGATTTTTGTTGAGGTTGACGAATCAGGCGGCGAAATGTAATTTCGGACAAACCAAGGACGAGATTATGAACATAAATTTTAAAGATAAATTGATAGATGTTTGGGCACCTGCGGAACTAAAAAAGAGATATCTTGAGGAAATAATAGATATGTGTCATGTGTATGAGCAAATCAGATCACAATCTGAATCTATGACGATTCCTTCATTTTCTGAAAGTATTAACAAGATTTCTTCGCGGATGGAGTATAGGAAACTAGGTAGTGGGTGCAGTAGGTGTGGTCGACAAGGGCATGTTGGGGACAGTGAAACACACTATACTCTTTGAAAACCGTTAAAACACCTTTCAAATTTGCATCATACTCCTCCTCGGTTCGTCCAAAAACAATGATATCATCCAGATAATTAAGAGCGTTCTTACAACCCGCCAAAATATTTTCCATGGTGCGTTGAAAAATTTCTGGAGCCGAATTGACCCCAAACAAAAGCCGTTTATACCTAAACAATCCCTTAGGCGCAATAAACGTTGTTATCTCCCGACTATGTTCATCCAACTCCAACTGATGATATGCGCTCTTCAAATCTAGTCTCGAGAAGCATGTCGAACTCTTTAATCTAGACATAAGTGAATCAAATGTGGCAGAGGATAATTCTCCCTCAATATCGCCTTGTTCACACGTTTCATATCTATACATAACCGAATATCACCGTCACCCTTAAACACAACAACAATCGGAGATATCCACGCACTTGGCCCAGAAACTGGTTCAATTATATCCAGTGCCAAAAATTCTTCTAACTTCTTGTTGACTCTTTCTTCTAACGCAACTGGAATTCTTCTATACGGCTGTTGAACCGGCTTAACTGCATCATCGATCGCCAAAGAAACTTGAATACCCTTAACCTTTGGAAAAGGAACCAAACTATCAACGTTATTAACTGAAAACCCCAATCTCAGGACATTTAACTTTACAGCGGTTTCCCTTCCCAATAAAGACTGCTTCCCATTCACAACAACATAAAAGGATGCGATCAAATTCGAAGAAGTGTCAGTGCCAATAACAGCTTCAAATACCTTCTTTATCTCAAGTAATTCCGTGCCGGCATACGCACGAAACTGTCTATCCGACTCTGCACGCACATTCCAAATAACGGCATTGCATTTCCGTAAATATTCCCAATCATATTCACACAAAAGATTAAATTTGCAACCACAATCAATCAACATCACAACTTTACAACCTCCAACATAGCAAGTTAACATTTCATTTCCGCTTCCAAGAGAATTATCCGCAATCTTAAAGCAATCAAACGCACTCCGACATGTGTCATTTCCTTCAAATTCACCTTCCTCCTATACATAACGGATCCTTGAAGAATCGTTTTTAATTTTTTTAGTATTCCTTCCATTACCTTCATCCTGTCTTCGCTTATTATTTCTTGTTCTGCACATTCGAGCAAAATGACCCAATAAGTTACATTTATTGCATTTCACGTTCCTCGCAAGACAC
>NW_016158589.1:119431-121986 GCF_001687245.7 Rhagoletis zephyria
CAACTCTTTCCGGATCGGGATCTATACCTTTATCTGAATATATGTATGGTTCCGTGCGCAGAGGACGATGGTTCCTTGCGCAGAAGTGGAAAACTTTTGACTGCCATTCACCTGGGAGTGGCCAGAAACTACTCTTGTGCGTACGGTTCAAATCGCAGCTCACAACGTCCGGATATTTATATCCACGTATCCTCTGGGTAGCAACCAAACACCCGTTTGGGAGCGAGCTAAAGTGAGAAGGCGTAAAACTTCGCGTGCGCTGGGTTTGGGTCCCGCCACGTTAAAATCCCGCCCAATGAAAAGAAACAAACAGCCTCGGATGAGACCCCCTTTTTCTGATGACGACCACGGCAAAATGCTGTGTTGAATTTCCGTCCGCCGGTCAGCAAGGAGGAGACAAGGAGTTTTCTGGGCTTGGTGACTTATTTAGGAAAGTTTTTACCAGACTTGGGTCATACCACTGAACCGTTAAGGAATTTAACGAAGAATGGTGTGAAGTTTTCTTGGGGTCCGGAACAAGATGATTCATTTAAGAAGTTGAAAGAGGGTTTAGCTAAAATTCCTACTTTGTCGTATTTTGACATGCAGAAGCGAACACAAATCATAGCGGATGCAAGTCCGGTGGCCTTAGGTGCGGTTTTACTTCAATTTAGCAATGATGCTGTACAAGTGATTTCATTCGCAAGCAAAAGTCTTTCGGACGTGGAGCGTCGATATTCTCAGACTGAGAAAGAGAGTTTGGCACTGGCCTGGGCAGTGGAGAGATTTTATTACTATGTGGCGGGGATTGAATTCGAACTTGTTACAGACCACGAACCATTGGAAGCAATTTTTAAGACAACTTCTAAACCTCCTGCAAGGATTGAGCGCTGGGTTCTTCGTCTTCAGTTATTTAAGTTTAAAGTTATTTACAGAGCGGGGAAGTTTAATATTGCAGATTCATTTTCGAGACTATGTGAAGCAAAATATGGTGGCACCTGCTCCTACGATCTCAATGCTGAACAAAGTATTTGTGCATTGATTGAGATATCGGTTCCGGAGGCGATGACTATTTTAGAAATCGTGGAGAGTAATGCGTCAGATTCAGAGCTGATGGAAACAGTTAAGTGCGTTAAGGATGATTCTTGGGTTCTTTATACCAAAAATAGGTTTTACCCTTTCCGTTTGGAATTATGCACTTTGCGAAATATTCTTTTGCGTAGAACCAAGATCGTGATACCAGTTTCTTTGAGGTCGCGAGTTTTGGAGCTGGCTCATGAAGGGCATCCTGGAGAAACAGTTATGAAGCGAAGGGTTCGTTCAAAACTATGGTGGCCAATGATTGATAGGGATGTTGAGAAATTTGTCAGGAAGTGTCTGAACTGATTACAAAAAGGAAATACGCAAATTTATTTTGATGTATAATGTAACACCGCATGGCACTATTGGTAAAGCTCCATCCGAGATGTTTTTAAGTAGGCGTATTCGCGACAAAATTCCGTCTCTTCAAGACATTGAAGAAACTGTTTTGGACGGAGAGGTAAGAGATTTGGATGCGATCAATAAAGAAAAAGGGAAACAGTATGGGGATCGAAGTCGTGGAGCGAGGCCAAGCGATATTGTGGTTGGCGATAAGGTGCTTGTCAAAAACACAGGTAAAGCCAACAAGCTGGCTACCATTTTCAATCCTGAAGAATTTGAGGTAAATGACAGGAAAGGCAATGATGTGTTAATGCGCGGGCAGAACAAAACGGTTAGAAGAAGCATTAGTCATGTAAAGGAAATTCCATGTGAAGAAGACGTTCATGTTGAAGGAGTTGAACTAGCATCATCTGGGAAGGTAGACGAATCGGAGACTTCTAAAACGCCATTAGTATTGAAGCTAAAAACATCGGAGGGATGTGGAGATCTAGTAGTTTCGGAAACGACAACAATCGAGTAGGCATTGAATAAATAAAATTATATTTTGAAATTGTAAATTATGGGTGTAATACTCACAGAAATTGGTAATAGTTCGGATATTTATTTAAAAAGTATAACGATGTTCGCTTCTCAAATTCTTAATAACATATCCCATAATTTACAACTTCAAAATATAATATTATTTATTCAATGCCTACTCGATTGTTGTCGTTTCCGAAACTACTAGATCTCCACATCCCTCCGATGTTTTTAGGCTTCAATACTAATGGCATTTTAGAAGTCCCCGCATCAATATCGCCTCTATGTCTTCGATAATCTCAGTCAGCGCAGTTATGCATCCACGTTGTTGTCGAAAGCCAGATTGCCTATCCGTGAGGAGATTATTACTTATCAAGTAATAATTCATTTGCTTATTTAGTATGGATTCAAATGCTTTTGAAATAAAGGAAAGTATGGAAATTGGCCTAAATTCGCCGTTAGATTTTGGTATTGGAATGATTTTTGCTCTCTTTCAACTATCAGGGTAGATTGATTTAGTTAAAATATTTTTGAAAACGTGAGTAAAGAAAGGAAGAAATTTTGGTAACAAAGTTTTCACAAAAACAGGGTGCATTTCATCCAAACCCACCGACTTCTATTTTATCGCTAAAAAG
>NW_016158590.1:0-1525 GCF_001687245.7 Rhagoletis zephyria
AAGTTAATTGCTGCGAGGCGAAATCCAGCGAGCGTTGGAAAACGGCTCACCAACATATTGGCAAGGTAACCTTCGGCGGCAACAATCAACTACCACCCGCAGGAATCGCAGCAGGAGCAGTTTCTTTATTTAAAGCATCGCAACACTCAGCAGTTTCAACGTTGGTGAGTTATTTTAAACTTAACATGGCGACCGTGGCTAAGGTGCCAAAGTGTCCGAGGGCGCCAACCCGAGCAAAAATGAAAAATCATTAAAAAGTAAAAATTAAAAAAAGCGGTTGTGTGAAGTGGTGTAGTGGCTAAATTTTATAGTGCGTAATAATTACTATCGCAACTGTACAGTGAGAAATAGGTACGCGAGCAAACGGCAGTTTGGCAACGGGTACGCAAAAGTACCGCTATATATATAGATATACGCAACTGTACAGTGAGCAGTACGCGAGCAAACGGCAACTTGGCAACGGGTACGCAAAAGTACCGCTATGTATATACATACGAACAACTACGTAGTTAGCACATAACTCCACAGCAAAATTAAGGCAAGTCACGCCACTTCCCATACACACACGCACACGCGCGTATATAGAAAGCCCCATACGCGCGTACAACAGTATTGTGCACTGTAACTGGGCATACGGCGGTCGCGTTCAGGCATAACACCAGCCAAACAGAGGTACACTGATAAATAGTGCAGTACCCCACGCGACCGTTCGCATAGCGGCATACTCGCGCTATATCTAGAGTATTAGGAGACCCACGACCCGCAACAAGTCGGCAGTGGTAGCGGTTCGTTATATGTAATATACATATGTACATTCTTTTGCTTATACATATGTACATACGTGTATTATTTTGCTTATAGATATGTACGTTTTTTCTATACACTTGAATTTTTGAAGTGCGTTAAATACACACGTTTTTTTTTAAATTTCACTGTCGAAGCCAAAGGAAAACAGGCAAATGTGTTAAATTAAAACATTTTTTTCAAATCCTTTTTGACTCTAAAATTTTTTTNAAAAACTTTACATACTAATACATTTTGATGTGCTTTCATGCAAATTTTGACAGTCCTGACAGGGACAAGTGAATTTCAAACAATATTATATTCATTCCTAAATATTGATACAATATATACATATATATTTATTTTAATGATTGATTCATATTCATTGATTTTTCCTTATTAGTACGTAAGTGATACAAACGAGCATTTCTAATTACCCCATTTTCATGATACATATACCTATTATTAGATGATATTTTGCTTTCATTAAAAATTTCTAGCTATAAGTGACCATTTAAATATATTTTTCTGATTCCACAAAAAAGAAAAAAGATTCTTTAAAAGCCATCGACATCAAAAGTTACCAAGCCAAAAAAAACCCTAAAAATTAAACTTAACATTAAACTTAAACATATATTTGAAAAATTTTTCAAAAAGTGAATTTTCAATAAAGAAATTAGATCCATGTATCCACCTAGGTATAAGTGACGTTCTTCTCAACAATATAACATTACTAGCTTTA
>NW_016158590.1:6057-24927 GCF_001687245.7 Rhagoletis zephyria
CTTATGTATATTCTTTAATATAAAATTGATATTGTCAATTAACGCAATTAGCTAAGTAGATATAATAATGTTGTCAATTATTTAACATGCGTTTTGAACTCTTTATTACAGCCGAAGGTTGATATGGACGAACGAGTTAAAAGGGGAAGGAAACATACTTACAATATTATTAATAAATATCTCGTTCCTCCCTATCGATCTTACATTGCCCTTGAATCGAACGATTCTTGCAAGCCTGATCACCTTGCAAAAATCTTTTCTCAAGGAGGGTGATGTAATGGCACCGCTAACAACACGGCAGCACTATTCAGCGCCGTCGTAATGTTGGTAGCCCTGTTGGAACATATGTACGTTCCACAGGTACCTAAAGCCGAGTGAAAAAACGAATGTTAAATCAATCGAACTCGTACTTTCAAACCTGGCGGACACGCGCAAATAAAACTCAACTAATTTTTGTAATTTAAAGTTAAAATCAAAGTGTTTCATTTTTCTAAAACCGTAAGTAGTTGCGCGAGTGAAAAGAATTTAAAATATCCTGCTATTTTCGGCTACTAGGGCATAGCCCCTTGAGAAGTTAATTGCTGCGAGGCGAAATCCAGCGAGCGTTGGAAAACGGCTCAGCCAACATATTGGCAAGATAACCTTCGGCGGCAACAATCAACTACCACCCGCAGGAATCGCAGCAGGAGCAGTTTCTTTATTTAAAGCATCGCAACACTCAGCAGTTTCAACGTTGGTGAGTTATTTTAAACTTCACATGAATACTTCCAAAGATAGGCAGTATGAAAAATTCGGTTTGTATGGAAGATGCCACGCCCCCTTTTCCAATAGTTCCAATTTTTCTCCAAGAGTATGCGATTTATTTCGTACATCTCCATACAAACCTCTAGAACTCTACCAAAAAATTTCCAGAGATAAGCAGTATGAAAAATTCGGTTTGTATGGGAGATGTCACACCCCTTTTTACAATAGCTAAAATTTTTCTCCAAGGAAAATTGCGTGAAAATTGGAAACAGGAATCTATAAGCTTATCCAGGCAAAAAGCTACCTACGTACCGAATTTTAAGCAAATCGGACCATAAATACGATTTCTTCGAACAGATCGGTCCCTGGTTCACTTCTCGGACAAAATGGATCATATATGCTAATATATGCTAAAAAGCTACCTACGTACCGAATTTTAAGCAAATCGGACCGTAAATACGATTTTTTCGAATAGATCAGTCCCTGGTCCACTTCTCGGAAAAAATGGACCATATATCCTAATATATGCTAAAAAAACTACTTACGAACCGAATTTTAAGCAAATCGGACCATAAATGCGATTTTTTAGAATAGATCGGTCCCTGGTCCACTTCTCGGAAAAAATTGATCACATATGCTAATACATGCTAAAAAGCTACCTGTGCACCGAATTTTAAGCAAATCGGACCGTAAATTCGATTTTTTCGAATAGATCGGTCCCTGGACCACTTCCCGGAAAAAATGGGTTATATATGCTAATATATGCTAAAAAGCTACTTACGTACTAAATTTTAAGCAAATCGGACTATAATAAGATTTTTTCGAATAGACCGGTCCCTGGTCCACCTGCCCGAAAAAAAGGAAAATTTTTTTTATCCTAAAACATGGTGGTTACCGAAAGCTATTTGTATACAAAATTTCATGAAAATCGGACCAGCCGTTCGCGAGATTACCTGTTACAAAAAAAAGGGACTTCTCTTTATATAATTAGTATAGATAGTGATAACTTCTATTATAACATCGATAGCACATTTAAATTTAACGAAATAACTACTGATGACATAGTGCGAATTGTCAAGAAATTTAAATATAAAATTGGTGGGAAAAAATTATTATCTGAAGGAGTAATAAAATACTCTTTAATATACTTGGGGTATTTTTATTCAATTATGATCAACAAAAGTATAACAGATGGTATCGTACCTGATGAATGGAAAGTTTCCACAGTGGTTCCAGTCAAAAAAATTAAAACACAGTTAAAGCTGAAGAACTTCGACCGATCAATACTCTACCAAATCTGGGGAAAATATTAGAAACAGTGGTAAAAAACCAGCTCATGGAGTATATTGAAGATAAAAATATATTAATTAAAGAGCAGTCAGGGTTTCGAGCTAAACATTCGTGTGAAACGACACTTAACTGGATTATTTCTCAATGGAAAGAAGACATGAGAAGTAAAAAAGTAATACTGGCAGTTTTTATTGACTTGAAAAGAGCTTTTGAAACCATTGATCGAAAACTAATGATTTTTAAGTTGAAACAAATTGGTATTAAAGAGGTAGAACTGAAGTGGTTTGAGAGCTTCTTAACTAATAGAAAGCAACACACAGTTATAGGAGAAGTATTGTCTAAGGATATACCGGTAGATATTGGACTTCCACAGGGTTCAGTACTAGCACCAATTCTTTTCAATATCTACATCAACGATATTTTATCATCAATCAGGTATTGTAAGATAAGACTGTTTGCTGATGATGCACTGTTGACTATAAGTGAAGACGATTTGGACACAGCAACTCATAAAATGCAAAATGACTTAGACTCACTATATGTCTGGTTATGCAAAAATAAGCTAATGTTAAACGTAAAAAAGACTAATTACATGATAATTTCTTCAGCAAATAAAACTAGATTAGGGCGACACGATTTACATGTTAGGGATGAAAAAATTACAGAGGTTACTACAATTAAATATCTTGGTGTTTTAATTGATAATAAATTAAAATTCCATGATAACATTGAGTATACCGTCAACAAAGCGTCGAAAAAAATTGGATTTATGAAAAGGACATGTAAACATCTAAGTAGAAGATATAAAATTATGGTTTACAGATCAATTATTGAGCCACATTTTATATACTGCCCCACTATCCTGTTTATAACACCTGAGACGTATATAGAGAGACTACAAAAAATGCAAAATAGAGCTATGAGGCACATACTTAACGCCCGATACCATACCAGCATTTCATCAACGCTGAACAATTTAAACTGGTTAAATGTGAAACAACTAATCTTTTTCCATACAATGAAGTTTATTTATAATATAAAGAATGGAACCCTTCCAAAATACTTGAGTGATAACTTTAGGTACAGCAGTCACACTCACACCTNAACCCGGCCTTTCCGACCATGCCCAACAGCTCGTTCGTAGTACGGAGCGGAAACTAGAGCTTTCCGCCCGTTTCACAGCAACATAATTATGAAAAGAACATGGATCGGAAACTCGGCCTTTCCGAACATGGTAAACGCCTTTATTGACGCAAAGCGGAAACTAGGCCTTTCCGCCTGCTGAACATAAAGTTGATCTGGAGACTAGGCCTCGCCAGCTATCCAACCCGAGGCTATAATGTACGTATAATTAATTAATTAATTGTACAATAAATTAATATGTATAAATGTAGAAAGTATGTATTTGAAAATAAGTAAAAATTAGTAAAGAAAATAAGAGAAATGTTAATGTATAGTATTAGTAGAAGAGCAATCAATTAAATTAAATAAGTTAAATTTGTAATTGACAAGATTTTTTATAGGTTTTAAAGACTGTCAGTAAATAAATAAATAAATAAATAGTCCTGACAGTTTTAGACTCGCTCAGAGACCAAGTGAAGTCTCTCACTGAATATCGTATGTTTTTGAACGAGAACACATGTACATGGAATTATACCCATATGGTTGCCGGGGTACGGGATATTACGAATTGGCAAGGAAAGGTATGACCACCCACAACCTTTCAGGAAACGGAGATAGCAAAAGCTTCTTTTAAACTGTTTGTTAGAGACCAAACCATTCTAGCAGCCAATGAAAGCTGGAACAACCCTGCAGCAAAATTTAGGGACAGCCTGGCAAAGCGCTAGTTCCGCCCTACAAATTTCTACACTGTCTCTGAACTACTGCAAAAGGGATGCAGAGCTGGACGGTTGAAAATCATATGTTGCTAGTTGCGCTGTTATCAATGTTACTCATCCTGGTCATGTGAAAGCTGACAAAAGATGCAAAAATGTACTATACTATATTTTTTCGATTTTCTTAGACCCTAAAACTATTAAAAACAAGTAAGAAAGTCTAAGTTCAGGCGGAGCCGAACATTAAATACCCGACGCAAGTATTAAATATATGGTTTTCACCTTTCCGAAAGCTACCGCTACATGGTAAGCCAGGGTGTTTAAATTTTGAGTAAAATAGCGTCCTTAAATTTCGAAAAATTTAAGTTTCAAGCATTTCTGAAATTTACCGTTATATGAAAAGCGGCCGTAATTTTAGTCCGATTTCAATAATTTTCAACGTTTTTCTTCTACGCGGCAATCATAATAACCGTACCGAGTTTGGTACAAATTGGTAGAACGGTTACCGAGATACATATATGTGATCATAAGTGGGCGGTGCCACGCCCATTTTCCAAAATTTTATCATAAACGTATTTCATGGTAAAGAATTGTTGCAAACATCAATTTTGAATAAGTTAGCTTTAATATTTACTGATTTATCGAAGATTTCGTATTTCTCTAAATTACCGTTATATGGGATGTGGGCGTGGTTATTGTCCGATTTTAAAAATTTTCGTCCATTTGATATGCTGTACTAAGGCCAACAACTGTGCCAAGTTTTGTGAGAAATTAGTGCAGCGGTTACCAAGATATACAAACGTAACCATAAGTGGGTGTGGCTGCGCCAATTTTCCAAAAACATAAAATATTCTTATTTTTCGTCTAAAAATTATTTTAAATATCAATTTTGCGTAAATAATCGTCAGTAGTTACTAAAATAACGCAGTAGGCGTGGTTATTGTTCGATTTTAGCCATTTTGNAGTTACTAAAATAACGCAGTAGGCGTGGTTATTGTTCGATTTTAGCCATTATGAATACCATCCGTCCTACGCCGGAAAGAATGGCACGTACCAAGTTTCGTTAAGATATCTCAATTTTTACTCAAGTTATCGTGTGCACAGACGGACGGACGGACGGACATACAGTCACCGCTTAATCGATTTCTCTATTCATTCTGATCATTTGTGTATACATTTGTCTATATCTATCTCGATCCGTTTTGCCTGTTACAAACATCCGTTATGTGAACAAAGTTATAATACCCTTGTGCACAAGTGCGCTCGGGTATAAAAACTGTTTTTGTTTATTTAATATGTAGTTCTCTACATACGGACGGACGGACTGACAGTCACCGCTTAATCGATTTCTCTATTCATTCTGATCATTTATGTATACATTTGTCTATATCTACTCGATCCGTTTTGCCTGTTACAAACATCCGTTATGTGAACAAAGTTATAATACCCTTGTGCACAAGTGCGCTCGGGTATAAAAACTGTTTTTGTTTATTTAATATGTAGTTCTCTACATACGGACGGACGGACTGACAGTCACCGCTTAATCGATTTCTCTATTCATTCTGATCATTTATGTATACATTTGTCTATATCTACTCGATCCGTTTTGCCTGTTACAAACATCCGTTATGTGAACAAAGTTATAATACCCTTGTGCACAAGTGCGCTCGGGTATAAAAACTGTTTTTGTTTATTTAATATGTAATTCTCTACATAGTTTATGGGGCAACTCCTAAAATATTTCCAAAAAAGTCGTTATTGGTAACATTAATGTCATTTTTATACATATATACGTACGTGTAAAATTAAATGCAAAATATAACCACAAAATTTAGTTAAACTTTATGTCAACAGCAGAAAAATTATACGTACGTCAACAGCAGCATACCCGGGTATGCACATACATTTTGTATGGGAAACGGCATTGCGTCGTGACGAAAATGTGAATATTTAACACATTTCTTTTAATCTGGCTAAGTTTTTATTGTTATTTTCTGAAAAAAATTTTTTTTTTAATATGTGATAAACGATTTTAAAAATATGTTATTTTACTGTATAAATAATGAGTTTCTTAGAACGACCTTTCCCAGTAGCGAAAATGGTCACTGGTGACATCGTCACTAATGAGGATTTGGTGACATCGTCGCTCTTGCTGTGAATCCTAAGCGACATATAGCTGACAATGACACTGGTGACAATTTCATGCAGGTGTACTCCTATGAAAGACTTATAACAGACAATGTCTTGCAGCGGTCACTTATAAAAAGTTCATTGCAGGACATTGTCGCTTGAATGTCATCAATGATCACTGCATGGCAAAGTCATGCAGAGGCCATCAACGCCTAAATTACCATTTGTATGAAAAAGTCATGAACGGGGTTATGCTCGTGGGTTTGAATGTATGCAAAAAGATTGTTTACGTACAAAACTTGTATAATTATGTGAAAAATGGATTTTGCAGGTACACGCAAATAATTCTTGTGATTTGTCTTATTGCATCAGGTAGTTCAACACTAGAACCGCCCTGAAAAACTCGTAGGCAAAAAAGTACTTAAGGCTTTACATTTACTTGAACTAGTGTCGCCCAGTTGTCGAAATTCGACATCTTTTTTCATACACTTTTGAATTTTACCTGTCACCAATACTAAATCCTTTATGTGAATTACTGTTTTGAAGTCCACCAGCATAATTTTTAGCGAATTTACGGGAAAACTTAAAATCGAATTATGAACGTTAATACCGGATTGATTAATGCTTATTCTACCAAGTCTCGTCCAAATTTCCTCAGTAGCTTTTGAAATTAGACCGAAAAGGGAACCTCGATTTTCATTTATAAATAAAAAATATGCATATGTATTTGAATGTATAGATGAGATGTTCATCACCGACTAATATAATAGCTCTCAATCCCTGCGCCATATATCGGAAGACAAACACACTGATCCTTCTAGAAACTTTTGCACAAAACAACAATCATTCAATGCGATTTTAAAATCTGGGAGAAAATGATTCCCAATTACTTTATAATAAGTGATTCCCGAGATAACCGATATGAGAATTTTAGTTTGTATGGGCGGCGCCACACCCCCTTTTCTAAAATCTACCACTCTTCGCCATAAGTACGGTATTGACAACATATATTGCTGTGTCAAATTTCAGGACGTTAGCATAAGCACTTCCAGCTATAACCAATATGAGAATTTCAGTTTGTATGAGCGGTGCCACGCCCCCTTTCCCGTTATCTACCACTTTTCGCCATGAGTACGTGATTCATATCATAAATAGCTGTGTCAAATTTCAAGACGTTAGCATAGGCGGTTCCAGAGATAAGCGATATAAGAATTTCAGTTTGTATGGGCGGTGCCACGCCCTCTTTTCCAAAATCTACCACTTTTCGCCGTAAGTACGTTATTGACAACATATGTTGCTGTGTAAAATTTCAGGACGTTAGCATAAGCACTTTCAGAGATAAGCAATATGATAATTTCAGTTTGTATAGGCGATGCCACGCCCCCCTTTCCAAAATCTACCACTCTTCGTTGTAAGTACGTTATTAATATCATAAATAGTTGTGCCAAAATTCAGGACGTTGGCATTAGCAGTTCCAGAGATAAGCGATATGAAAATTTCAATTTCTATGGGCGGTGCCACGCCCCCTTTTCAAAAATCTACTAATTTTTGCCGTAGGTACGGTATTGACAACATATGTTGCTGTGTCCAATTTTAGGAGTTCAGCATAAGTGGTTCCAGAGATAAGCGATATGAGAATTTCAGTTTGTATGGGAAGTGCCACGCCCACTTTCCCAGTACCTGCCATTTTTCACCGTAAGTAGGGTATTTAAAACCTATGCATCTGTGCTAAGTTTCAGTTCCACAGCATAATTGGTTTTAAAGAGATAGCGGTTTTCACATTTTAGTCTATATGTCAGATACGATGCCCCCTATGTATCGGGATTAACATTTCTGGATTAGAGGAAGTTATATCCTTTAAATCGGTGTTTGTTTCGTTGAAATCGAGCGAACGGTGGCTTCAAAAAAGGGATTGCAAAATTTTCTTATGGCGATTTATATATATATTTAGATATAGTAGAGCGAACTTGGAGACCAAAGAGATACAGTGTTTATATTACCAACAAAATAAAATTTATAAAAGTTAAAATGGCAGATGGTGAGTGGCTCACTCCACAACAACTTAGTGCACTAGATCCTGAGGAACAACAAGAATACATACGTCGGAGGTTAGACGATTTAGCAGAGGAAAATAGTGACGATGCGCCTTTGGTATCTGAATTGGTTGTGGACGATAGCGAAGATGATGTAACTCTTGATGACTCCGATATAGAAGAAATTTAGTTACCAGAATATGACCCGGAAGACGAAAGCGAAGATGATGAAGAACTTTACGATATACCAGGCGAAACCAGAGGAAACTATATTGGAAAAGATGGAACACATTGGTCCGCTGCACTACCAAAAACTGCCAGATTTCGAACCCACAACATACTGAGGTCTGCAAACAATGGACTAGACTTTATAGTTACTGTCACGCCACCCTATTATATAACTGCAATTTTTAAAAATGCAAAAACTGAAATATTTAACTAACTACAAAGGCTAAAATGCCCAAAATTTATATTTAGAATTTCCCTATAACAAAGAATTATAAACTGACAGAAATGGACTTAAAAATAAATATATATTTTTTTTTAATTATGGGCGTGGAAAATATCGATAAAAAGGTCAAGTTGGGTCAACAAAATTCCGTTATAAGTTCAATATTTCTTGCTCTATTTACAAAAGTGGGATACCAATGAATCCGGCTTTCTCTATTCAAAGCAAAACTACAAGAATTTGTCTCGGTCGAGATACAATGCAAATGAATTACTCGAAGAAAATGAAATTCCCAGTAGGCCAGAAAAAAGAAAATTTCATCAAAACCTGCACTTTCCAGCAGCTAAAATTGTGTTGTTTAAAGTCTAAGAGGAGTGGCAAATAAACTGAGATACAAACTTTATCGAATAGTGGCGGATAACGAGTTTGCGGGTCTAATAAAAATAATCATTTGCTAAAAATAAATTTAAGTCAACATCGTTTTACTTTAACATTAAATACTCAGTCCTAGTTTACTAAAATCCCAAAAATGTATATTCATTAAAAAGATCATACCTAAAAAATAAGACCAAAATGATATTTTAGCAATTGTTGCATAACTCACATAGCACCGACAAATTAAACATTGCGATTCAGTTTCAAATATACAAGTTTAAATATTATTGCGCTCAGTAATTTTCCAAATCAAACCCCGTCCCGCCATACACTTTGATTTAAATTTTTTAGTTTTTATTGTTTCGTCTTTATCAGGCATTTCTAAAAACATTCTTGACGTTGTTTTGAAATTTGGCGACATAAAATAATGTAATTAATCTTTTCTAGAATATGGAAATGACACACAGTGTACGCCAGCAACGGAAACAAACTGACAAGCAGCAGCAATACCGGACATTTTTTTGAAGCTGAACGGCAATCTACATACCAATTACGTAGCATCAACGTCACAGCTGATGAGCAACTGTATCCTTTCCGTGGTGGTACTGGTTTCACACAATATATACCATGAAAACCCGCTAAATATGGAATAAAGGTGTGGTGGGTATGCGACTCCGCTTCTTCTTATCCATTGAAGGTGAAAATCTACACAGGAAAGGCGGCATCCGGTGAACGGGAAACAAACGTAGGTGAAAGAGTGGTGAAGGATTTGTGCGTCAATCTTTTCCGTGGATGTGGACGAAACATTGTGTGCGACGATTTCTTCACAAGCTATAATTTGGCAAAAAGTTTGATTTGCAATTCCAAAAGTACGTGAAGTGGAATCCACCCTGTTTGGTTTCAGCAACAATATTACTATATGTTCCTACGTACCGAAGAAAAATAAGTCAGTTGTGGTCTTTTCAACAATGAATTACACAACCAAAATAAGAGGTCTTAAGAAGAAGCCACTATTAATTTTAGATTACAACAAAACCAAAGGTGGCGTTGATAACATGGATAAATCCCTAGCAGAATATTCAACTAAGCGGCGAACTAATAGATGGCCTTTGGCATTCTTTTATAATATTCTGGATGTGGCTGCCTTTGCTGCGTACATTATTTTAAGTGGAGAACAACCCACACCTGAAGGCTTCTACAAACCGACGTAGGATGTTCCTTCATTAACTTAAGAGCGAAATACACCACACAAGCGGCTTGTCAAACATACTTTTCCCATTTTGCCATAGACCATGCAAACATGAGTCGTTCAAGCACAGAATTTTAGTTTTCTTTCGGTTAACAATGTAAAACATTTTAGTTTTCTACCATTATTCTCCCTTACGTCTTCACTTGGTGAAATTTCAGTTGCAATTGAGGCGATTTTACCATCCACATCGCAAGCGGTTTGATCAAACGTCAACATGGCGGCCAGAAAATCAAAAAAATTTGATTTTTGCTCAAATTTCCCTCAAGCGGTTTGTCAAACCTTCAAACACCCCATAGACAGCACAAATGGCTTGAAGCAAAGGGAAATTTCGCTTGGTTTGTCAAGCCGCTTGTGTTGTGTATTTCGCTCTTTAGTGAGCAACTTGCGAAACCTGAAATAGGAGTAAAAGCTACTAATAGTCGAATAACCAGAATATTCTCTACACGCAATGCCTTTGAAGCAATAATCGGTGGTCCTTTGAGGATAATGGACGTTTCAGTAGGAGGTGAGGAGGAACGTGACAGTACGGGTTGAATAAAAACAATGGGTTATTGTTATATATGTGCCAAACGACGCCCAACAAGGGTAGACTGCATATTGTGCAAAAGACCCATGTGTACAGAACACTACTAATATGCCACAATGCACTGGATGTAGTTAAAAAGTTCACAAATTCCAATAATTTTATGTTATTTTATTTTACATGTATAATCTTATTATATTATCATTATATTCTTCTCCTATTTTATGAATTTGATTCGAAATAAACTCTACTTTTCATTTGTATCAACATATTTGCTTGCGTTTTCATATACATACGCGGGTATGCAGCAGTTGACGTAAGAGGTAAAAGTCGAATGATCTTTGGCCCAGGTGGTCGAATCCCTCTCAGACTTGAGAATATGGTGTAAAAAACCTTTTTTGAGGATATCATGAAATTTCAAGTGAATCCGATGTTTAGTATCTAAGATATAGCAATTTGAAAACGCAAAACATACCCGGGTATGCTGCTGTTGACATTAAGGTTAAGCTACACTTAACAGCAGAAGTCTGTGTACACCATTTCTTTTTTAAATATTCACAATATAATAATAATAATGATAATAGATTANATTTGAAAACGCAAAACATACCCGGGTATGCTGCTGTTGACATTAAGGTTAAGCTACACTTAACAGCAGAAGTCTGTGTACACCATTTCTTTTTTAAATATTCACAATATAATAATAATAATAATAATAGATTGGCACTTACACATATGTTAGTGTTTGGCCGAGCTTCTCCTCCGATTTGTGGCGTGCGCCTTGATGTTGTCACACAAAGAGGAGGGACCTACAGTTTTACGCCGACTCCGAACGGCGATTGTATTTTTATGAGAAGCTGTTTTTCATGGCAGAAATACACTCGGAGGTTTGCCATTGCCTGCCGAGGGACGACCGCTGTTAAGAAAAAACCTTTTTTCTATATTTTTGCGATGTTGCTTTGACCAGGGTTTGAACCCAGGTGCTGCGGAGTGGAAGCGCGCACTGCTTACCACTACACCACAGCGGCCGATATTCACAATATATTGAGAGTTAAAATTTGCTTGTTATTATTTTATAAAGAAAATGATCATGCTTAAAACAAAATCATAAAAACCGTGTTTTAAAACTTTATACAAAACAAAGTTAAATTTAACGATTTTCCATCTAAATGTTTTACCTTTTAATCAGATTAAAAAAAAATAACCGAAAGTGGTAAACAATCTCACTTTGAATTGAGGGTGCTATTGATATGACCGCTACTGTACATATCTAAATATATCACTGTGCACCCGAAATGTGTAGTTATACAGTGATTTTTTTTTAATTTCCATTGTTTTTCATTTTAAATCTTTTTCTTTAAGTTTTTATTTATGTACTATGTCCCATATTCCACAAACCATTTGAACTCAAATTCCTAACTGTGATGCAAACTTGATAAAACTCTAAAAACTGTCTTCAAATTTCAAACTCATAATCAGAGATGTTTTTATAAATATTTCGAGTATTCTGTTTTGTAGCCCATCAAATTTTAGTGTAAAGTGTAAGCTTGCATCTTAAACGAAAATATTTAAATAGGAGAATACCTTCAAGAGCGTTCGTAAAAAGAGTTATGAAAAATCAGAGCGATTAATTATATTAAAGTTTAATGGGCTATAGAACTGCATACTTATAAACTCTGATTTAAAATATTGAAGTTTTTATAACAGTTTATAGAATTCTACAAAATTTCCAACACAATTAGAAACGTGAATTTACATATATGTTTATGTTATAATACCATTATGAGCCATCCTTAAATAAAAAATTTACGAAAAATATTTAGCATGAAAACCATTGTGAATATTTAAAATTATACATATTCTTAATTCGATGACGGGAGTCTATGTATTATCTTTCAATATATTTAATACAATTTAACGCTGAGTTATCACAAAAAAGGAATCAATATATCACCGTTTTTCTCATTTTTCACACGACTTAGTTTAGAGTTTTAATTATAAGTAACACGGAAATATACGTTATACGTAACAAATATAAATTATTTTTAAGGATATCGGTTTTAGAAAATGAAGGAATAACTGACACTTTATCTTCCTAATTTTAAAGAACAATTTGCCTCAAAAAGTAAATTAGTGCACAACAAATAGTTATTTAAACATAAAATGAAGTATTTTTTATTTACAAAATTGTATGCGTGCTTATTTAAAGAAAAGGCTCTATATATTATACTTCTTAGAACCCGCTCAAAACTAACCACATTTTTTCTAGCTCGGAGGTGACCCTTTTTGAACTATCTAAGAACTGTTGTTATATGAACTGCCTCAGAACCATCTAACCTGAGTCAGCTCAGAACGAGTTCAAAAGTTTTGCAGAGGGCGACAATTGTGACTTCGTAGGACATCGCCATGTTAAAAAAGTCAGTTGAAAGCATTGATTTGGGATACATGAAGAACCAGTACCGTCTCTTTTCAAGCTAGCTCAGCGCAAGTTCTGAACCAGTTTTATTTGCTGCAGGGAACTTACAGGATTACCTGGTCTTTTTATAACAGGAAATGCACATTGTTGCACTTAAGTTTAAAAACAAATGAAATGTCCTATATGAATACTGTTACGGGCCACTTCTTACACCTTTGTGAGGGGAGGATCTACTCTACTGAACAAACACGAAGGCCCGAATGGAAAAAGTTAACAAATAGAAAAACAAATTAACAAAGAAAAAAATTACCAACTTTGGTTAAAAATTACCATAGCGGCAACGCTGTGTCTCATTCTCTCACTTTTGTGACGTCACTTCCGGTTGCTCTCAGCTCGATTGGCGCAATCTGAGATGAACGCATACCTAAAGGCTGGAATTTAAGTGCACTTTGCAGATTCCGCAATAAAGATGACCTGCGCCAAACACCAACGGATATAAACATAGGTTACAAGGTCTTATCTAGAGGCCTCAGCCCCAAAAATATTCAACCCCAAATGGTTATTTGATTTATATAAGATTTATTTGTATTCTAAATAGGATGTTATAGTGCTTTATTGGTATATATGAATTATGTGGTACAGTGTGCGTTCTACAATTCCGCAGGATTCCTGGGATCGAGCCTAGTTTCGGAGTCGGCGTAAAATTGTAGGTCCTTCCCCTTTGTGTGGCAAAATCAAGGCGCACCCAACGAATCGGAGGAGAAACTCGGCCACTGTGGTGTAGTGGTAAGCAGTGCGCGCTTCCACTCCGCAACGCCTGGGTTCAAGCCCTGGTCAAGGCAACATCGCAAAAAAATATAGAAAAAGGTTTTTTCTTAACAGCGGTCGTCCCTCGGCAGGCAATGGCAAACCTCCGAGTNAAAACCAGCTTCTCATAAAAATACAATCGCCGTTCGGATTGGCGTAAAACTGTAGGTCCCTCCGCTTTGTGTGACAACATCAAGGCGCACGCCACAAATCGGAGGAGAAGCTCGGCCAAACACTAACATATGTGTAAGCGCCAATCTAAAAAAAAATATGAATAAGATATGCGCTAACGTATACATATATGTATATAGGTGTTCTTAACGTTTGTGTTCGCGCGCTCCCTCCAGAAAAAGTTTCTTCGCATGTCACTGTCCCTAAGCTAAACCAAAAAGTTATTTTCTTCGGCTAAAGGGTTAGTTACTGAACCCAAAAAGTGAGCCCTAACTTTCGCATTGAATACTGAGGGGAAATGTCTGTCTACATATAAAGATATGTACATATGTATGTGGATATATACTGTACATAGAATATATATGTATTACTAGAAAGCTGTGTACGCTATAAGTTACTTCATACACATTTTGTGCGCATATTTGTTGATGCCTAGTTTAAAAAAGTACGATTTTAGGATCAATTAATTTTTAATCAATGAAAAGCATCACGCTGAGATGCTAAATTTTTAATGAGCTAAGCACTTTTAGGCGAATCAATTGTTTGTTGACACACATACTGACCTTAATTGGTTCGAAGTGACGTTCGTATTTTGTTGTAAGGTACTCCCATGTTTGATAGCAAAGCACAGATTGGCGTTCTATTTATGTGCGGTGTGTAGGGTACCAGCATTTTATTAGCCAAATAAGCGCACTAGTGAGTTCAACTTCAACATGACACATTTTATATGCACTCACTAGAAACTTAATTGACCGTCTTCCTTAATATCTTTTTATTTAGCTCATATTAAGATTTTATATGGATTAAATGCACGATTCTTAAGATTGCTTGAATTTTCACTTTGGACACATCATTGTGATGGATTTTTTTTTATTTTGTCTCCAGAAAAACCCACTACCTTTAAGATTAGCTCGAATTGGCGCTGCACTTCGGTGCAGCCGCGGTCATGTTGATTTCGGTACTATACCGATAAATGAAAAATGCGAGCTCGCACTTTGCGCTGACAACGATTCAAATCTTTGATGCTTGAGCGAGGTCATGTTGCGTATACGACATGTTGACCGAATGGGAAGCTGAGATACATATGTAGGTATCGGTACCATAGAATTTGGGAGAGCGAAATACTGCTATAATTGTACTCACGTACAGCGTTGCCAGGTTGACGTTTTTAACGTCATTTGGACGTTTTTTGTATCCTGTTGACGTTTGGACGTTTTTTATGTAAAAAATGACGTTTTTTAACTTCCCAGAAATTTTCTGTGTTACTAAATCTTGTAAGTGGAACTCATTTTGAATTATTTTCTTAATAAATCTTTACAAGCTTTGTGTTTTGGAGCAGCTGCTTCAAAAGATATTTATTCTGCGTACGCGCATTTTTTTTTGGATTCTTGGACTAAGGGTCCCGTGTTCAAAGGCTGGTTGTGTAAACACTTGAAGTTACAAGGCTTATTGTAATGTTTGAAATTGCACATTAAAAGCCAAATCAGGAAGAGCTGATCTCTTGCAACACGCACGCTCGCAAAAGCATCAAAAAAGCTGGATCAGCATAAAAAGTCAGAAAAAAGTAGGCGACTTTTGAAAAACTGCATTGAAAATGTAATGAACGCAAAAAAGGCTGAAATATTGCTATACTCCTTCTTAGCAGAACGTAATTTAGCATTTTCGACAACCGACCCCCTTACCAAATGTCTACAAGAAAAAAAATTATTAAAAATCTACGCGATTGTTTAGCTTCTTTAAACTTGCACATTATTGATTGAAATCTAATGGGCTATCAAACTGCGTACTCAAAAAAATTAAAAAAAAAAATCGAAATAAAAAGTTGAAAATCTAGCTGAAGCTTTTCAGATTGCTATAATTTTTGCACAAAGTTTGAAATGGGGATTTATATTTTGTTTGTTATATAATGAGCTTGGCTTAAATGGAAAAATAATAAACATTAAATAAACAAAAGAGAAAAAGCGAAAATCGATCAAAATGGTGATGACTTAATCAGCTGATCACAAGTGTACATATGTATAAAATGATTTTTATATTAACGATCTCAAACTAGTTTACAATGAGTTTTAAATGTGCTCTGTCAAAATGACATCTTACCTTACGTACATATGTACCTTTGTATATAATAAAAGTTTAATAAGAATAATTTTTTGTACATTCATTTGAATAAGACGTTTTTGGGTAGGAAATGACGTTTTTTCACACCAAGAGGGACGTTTTCTCATGCCGAAGACCTGGCAACACTAGTCACGTATAATGTTTTTAATTTTTTACTCAGGCAGTTGGGAGCGAAGAGAGCCGGGTGAACTATAAGCACTGCGAGAACGGAAAGAAACCGTACGCATGTCCACCTCGCACCCGACGATATTATGCTCCCTCTGTAGCGTTCATTGTTTGCGCCAAAATGCCTAAAATAATGAAAAATTTGTACATTTGTATTTATGTGCACACATGCATGCGTGCATAGCAGTTACTTGGCTTTGCTAAATGGGTATGAAGGCAGATTTCAAATTCTATATATCTACATATGTGTGTTTGTGTGTCCTTCGATTTAGAAATTTTGATTTGGGCTATGAACCCACAGCACTTATTATACCCGCACGAATACTTATGGCATTTTCTTTTCTACCGATAAATGTTGCCTTCCCATTCCTCGCTACGCATAAATACTAAGGAAAGGGCAATGAAAAGGCAACATTTTTGTAGAAAAGAAAACGCCATTAGCTATGTACATTTATGGGTGTTGATATGCATATGGATATGTTAGATAAAAAACTGGCACCTAACGATGTATGCATAGATGTAGTATAGTATACTATTAAGGTGAAAGCAGCGTAGTGCAACAGGACGAATATTGGCTTAACATCATCAGTTCGTAGTTCGTAACTGTCCTCAACCTGGTAAGAACTAAGTATGTGAAACTTTTACTACTTTTCACTACTTTATGCTCTTACTCTGACAGTACGGCAACAAAATACTTAATATGTATAATATTTCTAAACGAATTAGTTATTGTGTTTAAACTAAATGCGTTGCAGTTGATCTTGAATGGGGTTATTTAATAATATTTTTAGCCATTCAAAAACTTATTGGAGGACATTAGCGATGAATGTGGATAGGACTGGTATCGCCTCNAAACGAATTAGTTATTGTGTTTAAACTAAATGCGTTGCAGTTGATCTTGAATGGGGTTATTTAATAATATTTTTAGCCATTCAAAAACTTATTGGAGGACATTAGCGATGAATGTGGATAGGAAAGTGTATGCGTCCAGCACTAGTCTGGAGAAAGTTCATTTTACCCCGGCGCATGTATGCTTGTAATAAATCTACGCTATAATCAGTGTTGCCAGGACTTCAAAAATAAAAAAAGCTATATCGGCCAAATAAAAAAGCTAAAAAAAGCTAAGTGACCAAAAAAAAAGGTTAAAAAAAGGCCAGCCTTTACAACATTTCATTAACCCTTATGTACAAAGAGGTGGTATAAATGTGCCACCGGGCAACAAAAATGTAAATATGTAGGGTCTGAAAACCCATAGTCCTTAAAGGCAAAGTAGTAGTACATTTGTATCTACCACCAAATATCTTCATACATTACAATACGATTACAATCGTGAATGTTTCAATTGGGGCGCGCATAGTGAAGAGCAAACCGTATATACACGCAAATGAAGCAGACTAAACGGCGAAGTCGAGTTATATATGACAAACTGTTTAACTCGCCACGGGTGCTTCAAACCATACCTGGTTTTTAACACTATCGATACTATCGAAAAATTACCACTCTTAGTTTTGAGCCATTCTCCAAGCGGTGACAATTTTATTGCTAATAAATTTATTATACGGGTAAGTATTTTGAGAATAAAATACATAATACATTTTCTAAAGTTTTGCGTGAAAATATGTTAATTTATAGTTTTAGTTCATTTTGGAAAACAGCCCTAAACTTTTGGCAAAAACGAATGGCAATTGATATTTTTAAAATATGCAATTTAATGTTTAAAAGTTATAACTATTGAACTGATCCCTTCATAAAAGAAATCCAGCTTTAGATTTGTCAAATATTTTTCGTGTTTGAAACATTGGTTATTTTATGTTATATAACAAAAATGGATTTCTTATGATATGTTTACATACATAATTACACAAGTTTAAAACTAATTTCTTGGTAAAAAAAATAAAAATTTGTTTTTAGTTTTTGAAAATAATATTCGGCCTTTATATGGTTTTCGACGCCGATGTCAATTTTTCAACAAAAAATAGCCCTCGTAGGTCCAACACCAGCTACGCTGACCACAGTAGTTTTGAGGAAAGGAGTTCTTCCTGTGATATGCGTAGCTAGAGTTGGACTTACGAGGGCTATTTTTTGATGAAAAAATTGCATCGACATCGACCTCGACAACCATAGTAGCGCCGATTATGTTCTTTGTAAATTTTTTTGGGTATTGATTACTGTACACCAGAGGTGGGCACTCACACTATCACACACATACGCTTGTGTGCGAAGCAGCGAAGTTTTGCTCAACAGCCAGTGCTCGGACTTCAACACATTTGTGGAATAGGTAACACTTTTTTTTGCTAAACTACATATCTACTACTTCTACCACCGTAAGCTAAAAAACTTTCAGATCTTGAAACTTTTTTTTTTAATTTGTTCATTTGCGCATTAATGAATGGACATTTTCTACAACAAACAAGTTAGAAAGTCTAAGTTCGGGCGGAGCCGAACATTAAATACCCGGCGCAAGTATTAAATATATGTTTTCCACCTTTCCGAAAGCTACCGCTACATGATAAGCCGGGGTGTATACATTTTAAGTAAATTAGCGTCCTTAAATTTCGAAATATTG
>NW_016158590.1:25241-36853 GCF_001687245.7 Rhagoletis zephyria
ATCTCGATTCGTTTTGCCTGTTACAAACAACCGTTATGTGAACATAAGTTATAATACCCTTGTGCACAAGTGCGCTCGGGTATAAAAACAACATTGCTTGCTGCGACGTCGACACATGTATGAATGATCGTCTTCGTGCGTCTTACGATAATTGGCGATTGACTGATGCTTTTCTAGCACTTCGGCAAAGCAAATCAAATAAGTTACTGCGAAGACTTCACTGCGCAACTATTCGAATAATACGCACTGCGTGATCTGCTATTGCGTTATGAGTCGAAATGTTATGTCTTGTACATTACAAACTTTGTCATAGTCATTGTGAAAATGTGAAAGAGGGTGATCGAGAACTGAAGCTTTTGGAATTAAAAGCAGCGTTCTTTATTAAATGTATTGTTGGTGAAAGTAATATACATTAACACGAAAATTAGTATTGTCTATGAGAAAATTATTTTCTATCAGAAAGTTATAGATCATTTCTAAAAAAAGCATCTTATTCTGTCGCTTTGGCTTTTATTTAGAATTTCTGGAAAAGTATTAGGTATGCAGTTTTATAGCCCATTAAAATTTAGTAGCTCAAAGTGCAAATTTCAAGCGCTAAGAAATCGCGTTGGTTTTTAATAATTGGCAATTTCTTTTCTGTGGAAGAAAATGCCTAGCACCGTCAGCATAAAAAAGATAAACATTAAATAAACAAAAAATATAAATAGCCAAAACTGGTCAAAATGTCACTTAAGTTAATCAGCTGACCACAAGTGCATATAACATATTTATAAATTTATTTATTTGAATCTACCACATTGTTTTGGAATGTACCACAATTTTTCATGCTTATTTACCACTAATAAAATTTGTTGCGTCCGAACACTCTCAACAGCAACTGATTTGATTTGCTTTGCCGAAATACCAGCGAAGCATCAGTCAATCGTCAATTACCGTAAGACGCACGAAGACGATGATAGTATACATGTGTCGACGTCGCAGCAAGCAGCATTTTGAAGCCCAATTACATGTGTTTGGAAAATCACATCCGCATCTGCTGTACACTTATAGAAATAAAAGAAAATATGCTTAATATATAGTAAAAAAAAATTCGATAGTAGTGATAGTATCGATAGTGCAGCCAAACTATCGTAAACTATCGAGTGGCCCCACTATCGATCGTTTGACAGCTCTAGTCTGTAGTTCTAGCTTTAATTTAAGCCTACACTGAAAATAAAATTTCGTAAAAGTGCTACGAAAAACATTCGTAGTCTTGGTTTTTGTACAATGTATGAAACTTTCGTTCATAATACGAACACATTTTTCACAACGAAACAAGATTTTACGAACCATTCGTAAATATAACGAAAGGACTTTCGTAAGGCATTTTTTCAGTACAATTTACGAAATCTTACGTTTATTTTACGAAACACATTCGTAAAGCACTGAACAAATCTCTGTACGAATAATTTTGTATATTGTAGGAAGGCATTCGTAATATTTACGTATGGTTTTAAAATTTACGAAATCTACAATTCTGTATTCGTGCAATTTAGTTAATACTTTCGTATAAAGTACTAATGCAGAAACATGTTTTTTAAATTCGTACAACATACAAATATTTTCGTACAATATACTAAATTACCGGCAGTTTAATATTTCATCATATTTTTATGTATCGCGTGTCATTGCGGAATTACTTGCTGGCTGCTGTGAGACTTATAATATAATTTTAAACATTTTAAAAAGGGATTTGCTTAATAAAAATACAAAACAAAATAAAATATTAAAGCTGTGAATATTCTATGCTTTTAAGCATACAATGTTTTCAACATCGCCTACGCTGCGCCTTGCGCTGCATTGTGGGACTTCATAAATAGGCAATTTCATCAGTTACCTATCAACGGCAAGCCTAAGCCAGGAACAGACGCACTACTTAATGAAATTAAAAGTAAGTACATGTGTGATTTTTCACTTAAACTTGCTATTCATATGCCTTATAATTTTCCATTAATTTATAGTCGTCAAGGAAACCAACATCGATGAAGCTGCGAATCTGCCAAGAACCTCTNCATTGTGGGACTTCATAAATAGGCAATTTCATCAGTTACCTATCAACGGCAAGCCTAAGCCAGGAACAGACGCACTACTTAATGAAATTAAAAGTAAGTACATGTGTGATTTTTCACTTAAACTTGCTATTCATATGCCTTATAATTTTCCATTAATTTATAGTCGTCAAGGAAACCAACATCGATGAAGCTGGGAATCTGCCAAGAACCTCTACATAAAAATATTATAATGTTTAAGAAAGTGAAACCAGTATTTTTTATATTTTATCATATTTTATATCTTATTATATTTAATAAGAGTTTTGTTGAGTCTCATAGTTTAACAATCAATATACTTTATTGAATGAAGGCTTAGCAATAAAAGAATATGTAGTATAGTACCTATTCGTTTGCATATAAATAAAAGACTTAAGTTTTATTATAGGTAAAATAACCTTTTTTATTAATTTTAAACTACAGAGTAGTTAGAAAATTTAGGTAAAACTTATTATTTACGACAGTTATGCTTGTAATATCTGAACTTCTTTCGTAGAATGTATGATTGCTTTTATTCTTAACACTATAAAAAACATGACTCAAATTATAACACATCACTTTCATTATATTTTAATCATAAACAAAAACGCTTAAAATCAATCAATATACAATCAATATACTTTATTGAATGAAGGCTTAGCAATAAAAGAATATGTAGTATAGTACCTATTCGTTTGCATATAAATAAAAGACTTAAGTTTTATTATAGGTAAAATAACCTTTTTTATTAATTTTAAACTACAGAGTAGTTAGAAAATTTAGGTAAAACTTATTATTTACGACAGTTATGCTTGTAATATCTGAACTTCTTTCGTAGAATGTATGATTGCTTTTATTCTTAACACTATAAAAAACATGACTCAAATTATAACACATCACTTTCATTATATTTTAATCATAAACAAAAACGCTTAAAATTAACGACAAAAAAAAATAAAAGTGTTGTGTTATAATTCGTAGTATGTTTTTTACAGTGTGGAGAATGAAAGCAATCGCACATCCTACGAAACAAGCGCAGATTTTACGAAAATAATTTCTTTAATTATACGAATTATTTTTGTGCATTTTACAAAAATTTCGTAAACAACTAAGAAATAGTAAGAAATTCTTTAGTAAATAGTACTAAATTAGTCAATAAATAGTACGAAAACATTCGTAAAATTTACTAAAGTTCTGAAGTCTCATATTTTCGTAGTATGTACTAAAACGGTTTTGTACAATCAACGAAAACTTTCGTGGCTCAAAATTACGAAAAACTTCGTAAGATGTACGCAAGTTTTCGTTATATTTACGCAGATTTTATTTTCAGTGCAAGTGGAAGGTTCTATCACCTTTTGTTTCCTTGCTAGAGCTTCTTAAATATTGCAAAAAACGCAATTTTTTTTTACACTTTTACCACGTTTTTCTTAAAATCTGGAGCTGGTGAAAACTTTATACTTACGGATTCGTAATCAGCACAAAAAAGTCTATCAAAAACAGCTTTAATATTTGCCGCATCAAACTCGGTGTTGCCCTGTATTACCGACACTAATTATATAAAGAGAAGCTCCTTCTTTTTATAAGAGGTGATCTCGAAAACGGCTGTACGGAAATTTGGTCACCCACTGCAGACTTTCGATACATTAAGGGAGCGGGGCATCACCCATACATATCGAATTTTTCATACCTACCTGTACCTGTAGGTATTTGTGGTAGTGTCTTGGAAATTGGTAAAGAGATTTTGGAACTACTGGAAAAGAGGGCGTGGCGCTTTCCAAACATATTGAAACTTTTGTCTATCTGTAAATATATGTATACACCCAGAATACAGTGTTTTTTCTTTTTCATAATACATTTTTTTGTTAATTTTTTATAGAAATATAGTTCATTTTCCATCAAACGGCAACAAATTTTGGGTATGCAGTTTTGTAGTTCAGTATCATAAAGTGCAAGTTTTAATTGGCTATAAGTTACCGTTGATTTTTGAGGATTTTTTTTGGTGTTGATGTTGCGCATTTTCTCCGTATAACGAATGCGTGATAGTTTTTTTTTGTATGGGCAAAAATGCCGAAGAGTGTCAGTATGTAAAAGAGTGGATGGACTCCTCCTAAACGACCGAAACGATTTTAATGACATGTTTATGTGCTTGAGTAGGTCCCTGTATAGTTTAAGTGCACAACTTAAAACGCCAGGTGGCGCTGGAGTCGAGTTATTACTCAAAATCGCATTTGTGATCCGATTTTACTCATATTCGAGATATATATGTATTGGTAACGATAGGGGCAATACTATTGCAAAAAAAGATGCGCAAGGTGGCGCTGGAGTCGAGTTATTACTCAAAATCGCATTTGTGATCCGATTTTACTCATATTCGAGATATATATGTATTGGTAACGATAGGGGCAATACTATTGCAAAAAAAGATGCGCAAGGTGGCGCTGGAGTCGAGTTATTACTCAAAATCGCATTTGTGATCCGATTTTACTCATATTCGAGATATATATGTATTGGTAACGATAGGGGCAATACTATTGCAAAAAAATATGCGCAAGGTGGCGCTGGAGTCGAGTTATCGCTAAAAATCGTCAATTCGGCACCAGAGATCAAAGTCAAATTACCCCCGTTAAATCAACCATCAGAACCATTGCGGTCCTTGCTTTACGCTTTATGCTGACTAAACAGAATGTGGACCAATGATGCTCACCAGTTTGGAAATTGCCACCAACTATACTATACAGATTCAAGCACGATTCACCATCGAGCCGCAAGGATTTCTTCCCGGTATAACGCTTTCGTCAGATTATTTAAGACAGCAATGGAGGATATGCCTTCTGTCGACCACAAAACAAAAAGTGAACGTGAATTGCTGGCGAAAACGTTGGACAAAATGTTTCAATATAAAAATTAATTTTGGGCGGGACGAAGTTCGCCGGGTCTGCTAGTTTATTATAAATTTTTACATCGCTTTTGTGTACCGCATGTTCGCCTCGTCTTCTTAAACGAAATCCACATTTCGGATATTTTGAAACAAGTGATGATAATGCAGAAATTTTAACTGAAGAAAAAACTCAAAACAACATGCCATGGCGGAATTATACCAGGTGAAGTAATTAAGCGAGAATAGAGATTTTGACACTGTCTTATTTGAACAATAGCCTTTAAAATTTGACTATAAGGCATCCGAATGACAGAAAATAAAGCGAGAGAGCTGTTTTATAGCTTCACCTGTTTATTGCGCCATGGTTCCATGCAAACATTTTAAGGTTTTCCAGCAATGTTTTCAACACATTTAAAAAAGCATGCAGATAAAATTCATGCAAAAGCGCTATGTCCAATTTGCTGAGCAGTTATTAAAACGACTCTTTTTCCTATATTTTGTTAGACTTTTCATAAGTAAAAATATTTTGTGAATATGTATTACTTTCTTCATATGAATTATATCAAATGTTTTGTTTTGTTTTGTTTTTGGAATAAACAAAGTTCTTTTTGCTTCTGGTCAGTAAACTGTTTATGTTACAAATAGTATAAATAAGCAATGGGAAATAAGGCAAAATTAAAAAACTCAGATTTTGGTATTATTTCCCATTTAAAATTGAAATAAAGAAAAATTTGCGTTATTGCCGTTTGTGTTATTTCCCGTGTGGTGCGGATTTCTAAGAAATAACATGCTTTTCCTGGCTTTATAAAGACACTTTAGAGCCCATGTAAAAACTGTTAAAGTATAAATAGAACGGGCTCGCTGAGTAAGTTTCGTTGGACGGAGCGATGCCGCTGGGTGATATTCGCGTAACATTTCGTCAAGTAAAACTGAACCGGAACAATAATTTTGTGTAAATATTGTGGAGGATTGTCCTTAAAAAATGCTAGTTTGAAAATAATAAAAGGCTACAAACAAGCCACGAAGCGAAATCCTAAATTTCGAAGCTAAACGACAAAGAAAAAAGCTAGATCTAGCCTCAAAAAGGCTATACTGGCAACACTGCTCTAATATTTGTATAAAAAAAGGTGCCGAAGTGCATATAAAGCAACTCGTATTTTATTCATTGCTAGGATACTGAAACTTGCGTTAAGCATGCCTAAGTTGATGTTTACACCGAAATAAGTGTGCTGTGTTATTCTTATCTCTTTGCTGAGGGTATTTTTTCGATGGCAACAGTTACACTTGAGCATAAATCTGTTATGCATAGATAAGCTAAAGTTCTATCGATTGGCAAATCATCGTGCAAATTTTGTGAACACTGACTCCCAAATGTTATCGTAATATAAAAACATATGTATACTTTATTTTTTTATTTGGAACATTAAATGTGAATACTACATACTTACTTTGAGTTTGCTCGTTAAATGGTTTTCATGCATATGCGTGAATATTTGCAGATATTACGAGTACTGTTTATAGTATGGGGTGGTTAAATTAAACTTCCCGTTAAACCCATAAAGTGATTTATCGATGACGTGTATATAGTAGGCAGTCGATAACGCCGATAACGGTGTTTAACTGGAAAATAGTGTTAACCGCAAATGGTGAAAACGACCCGTACTCATAAATAAGCGGATTACCAAATTTTTTATTTGAATGAAACTGTCGAACATAATTTTTCCAAAAAAAAACAAACAATTTTTTAATAGCATAGTTTTTTTCTAAACGGAAAGAACAAAGATGCATTAGATCTAATAAAATCAATGCAAATATATAATAATAGAAGCTGCACATGAAATAGGAGATGTTTCAGGGCCTTAATAGAATCAACTGGATACCGCAAAACCCAACAAATTTCACAACTCACGAAACAATCTGCTATATACTCAAGAAGTTATGGGCCAGATATGGTGAACCTGCGTTTTTAGTTTATCTCCCTGACGTCAGGATTTTTTTATTAGGACTTCCAAATACTTGGACTTAAATTACAGTCGAGTCTGGATATACCGAACTTCTTTTATACGTATAAATGACCATAAAAATCGATGAGTTACGAATCAAAGCGGACGTGTTTTGGCTGCGCTCCGCGATTTTTTATGTGTTTCGGGCTTGTTTTGGCCTATTAAAGGGCCAAAGCTAATGCACGCTTAAGGCGATCAAGACAGTGACTTTCTTCTTTATGCTGAATTGCTAAAAAAAAAAAAAAAAAATAAATAAAAATAAAACTAAAACAAAAACTAATTATTAAATTAATATGCCCTGTGTTTGTGGTCAAAGAGTCGAAAGAAGTGCTAAAGCAAAAGTGCAATGTGCCAAGTACAATGACTTTTTTCATTTGGGATGTGTTGGTGTCACGTCAGCCGATGTGGAGTTCCTACTTAGCTCGGCAAATCATTATTTTTGCAAAATCTGTGCCGATGTTCGTCGCAAATCTCTCCGCACACCTCCTCCACCAGCCAGTGTAGATGAGAATGTTGTATTAACAAACGATACTCACTCGTATAATTCGAAACAAGTAGACAATGCAAAAACAATGCCTAATGTGGATAGTGCAAATGAGAATGTGATGTCAACAAACGCAACTATCTCGCATACCTCGGCACAAGTAATTGAGAATGCGATGTCAACATACGAAAACAATGCAAAAACAATGCGTAATGAGAATAATTCGCAAATCTCTCTGGCTACATTATGTAGTGAACTTGCTGCTTTTAAGCCTGAGTATGCTCGTGCAATGCAAATGATTAGTGCTCTTCATACAGACAAACAGCTCTTGATAAACAAAACAGATGAGCTGAAATCAGAAATCAAAGCCATGCATAAGCGTCAGTCTGAAGACATTGCCTCTGCCCCACGATTGAGAGAATACAAAGGATGCGCCGATCTCGGACCGCTATTCCTCTCTTAACGAATTTGACAGAATCGTTGTTTGCATGACGTCACACTTGNCTTGCAACATTTTTTCTTCTTCTTCCATTCTTGCTCACGTTTTGGCATTTCTCTCTCGCAATTGCACCAGTGTGACGTCACACAAAAGTTATTCTCAAAAATCCTCTCTGATCGGCGCAATCTTGTATTCTATCATTCTTGCCTCTGCCCTTGCGTTGCTCACTGCTGAGGTTAAAGATCTTCGTTTGTGTGTAAATGCATGCGAGTGCCGTAATAAAAATGTAAAAGTACAAAAAAATAAAACTAAGCAAAAACACTCTTCGTCTTCTACTCTGTCCGATGCTACTCAAAAAATTAACTCATCGTCATCTTCTTCGTTGCCTGCTGATACCCTCGTCCCTGCTTTTCCTGCTGACAATCATTCCAGCTCGTCCGTTAGGTCGGTGTTATGCAGACAAACTTTTGTTTGCCAAATTAAATGGCGGCTGCTTAGTTTGCTCGGAGGTGGTTATGTCGAGTTTGGCACAGGGTTGCACGTTCATTATGGTTTTCATGGCTATTGCCAACACGAAATGAGAATTTCAGATGTACATAACGCGCAAAATTTAAAATTTTTGTATATGACAACACCGAATTTGCTGCAGTTTGACCAAACAAAATTAGTTTGCTGTGAGAGTCGCCAAACTCGCTCTCTCCGAGTTTGCTGCAACAACAATTGCACGCAGTTTGCCAAACAAAATTTCTGCATAACACCGACCTAAGTGAACTGAGCGGTGCGCCTTCTGTTAAGGCGGCTCAAATGAGTGAAAAACGCAACTCTACTGCTGATTGTGAGGCCTCTATCTCAGCGCCTGCTTCTTATGCTGATCAGTGTTGCCGCGAATCTTTTTAGTGGTAGCCAAATTCCTTTAAAAAAATGGCTAAAAAAAGTCGTTGTTGCTAAAAATGGTAGCTAAAATTTTTTACTTACATNCGAATCTTTTTAGTGGTAGCCAAATTCCTTTAAAAAAATGGCTAAAAAAAGTCGTTGTGGCTAAAAATGGTAGCTAAAATTTTTTACTTACATATACATATTAGGGATGTAAATTTTCAGGGTTTTGTCGATCCCGGGATTTTCGGGATATGAAAATACAATCCCGGGATCCCGGGATTGTCCCGAAATTCCGGCAGTTTTATTAAAACGGTGTTGCAAACGCGTAAAGCGCAACCAGTGATCGGACTTCAAAAAAATTTGTGTGGTAGAATCTAGAAAAAAATGTGGTATATTTCAAAGAAATGTGGTAGATCTCGGGTTCTAGATCAAACTTTGTGCAAAATTTTAAAAATTCTGCAAGGTTTCACCAAAATTGCAAACATTTTAATTAGAATCTACAAAAAAAGATTTTATTTTAGTATAATAAAGTACAAGATTGAATTTGCTAAAAATTGCGTTGAGTTTTTGCAATTTTTTCCTTGACAGTGTAAAGGAACTGCTTTATATCAAGATATTTTTCAAACATATTTTGAGAGATTTCTGCAACCTTGCGGAGTGCTGCTAGGTTTTCTTTCTACCACATCACGATGTAGCTAATACAAATGTGGCACTTTCCAGAAACCTCTACTTGGGATTCGGCGGTTTTGACAATTCTCAAGTAAAAGTAAACAACGCCGTAGAAACTTTAGATGCACTGACATTTGCTAATACTTGCACAAAAATCGCCGTTTTTTAACATTTTCGCAATTAATTCTTTTTACAAATCATATATTTTGCAATTCAACATAATAAAACCACGTTTCCTCTCGAAAAATTTATTACTGAGAAAACTTGCTATTATATATAATTTATATATTTTATCCTCCCATTCCGCTTTGCTGTAAGTATTTAGTGTTGGACAATTTTTGCTCTTAAAAATAAGAAAACTATGTCTTCCAAAAATAAAACTACTCAAAAACGCGAATATGTGGTAGATTTCAGACCTTGTGTGGTAGATGCACAAAAAAGTGGCAGATCTACCAGAATGTGGTAGAAGTCCGATCACTGAGCGCAACCAATGTTGCAAAAAATGCTTGTTTTGCCCTTGAGACGGGACTACAGGTTAAACATCGTTATCGACTTTACCGACTCCCTGTTGTATGCATGGAGTCGAAGATGTCGATAATGATGTTTAACCGCAGATTAGTGTTAACCAGACATTGAGTAACCGGCCCTAAGTATATTAAGCAAAATAATATATTTAAAGCATTTTTGATATTAAATTCAACAATATTTTTTATCATTTTACACAAATTCACGATCAGTGCCACACGGCAACACTCGATTAGGTTTGACAACACTCACTTGCAGAAGAAATAAAAATTGCTAGTGCAGGACGAGCAAGTTGAAATATATTTCCGAAATCGATTTTCGCTCTTGCAGTTGCAGTCACACCTTGCAACTTTTATTTCTGAAACTGATTTCCGAAAAGTGACAGAAAGATCTTTCTGACTGTTCACACATCGCTTGCTGTGTTTACCATTTTGTTAAACATTGTTTTTTTTTTGTAATTCACAACTGCATTTGGTATTTTTGCTGGATAGTTTTTGGAGTTAATCCTTTGCTTACCAATATTATTTCCGGGTCGATATAGCGACGAGTTAATAAACGGAGTTGTTTATTAATAGTTAAAATGTTCGTATTTATGTATGAGCTTTTAATACAAGTTAAGCGCGTCAATTCTCGTTGGCTGGTAAAAAACAAGTGAACGAATGTGTTTTCAAAAAGGATTAAGTAACTTAAACATAGTACGCTAAATTACAAGGTTACTTTTTACTTAGAAAATTGAGCTAATTTCACCACTCACGACACCAGTCGTACAATCGAAAAATTTTCAAATAGTTTCTGAAGTCGCACCAGCAGCTGGTACAATCACACCACAAGAACATACACGGCCAACCGACTTAATGGGCCATTTAACAAATTAAGCATATTATGGACCGTAAACTTATCTATTTTAAACTATAGTTAAATCGTTAATAGATAAGTTAACACCCCTAACACTTTTACAGTATGTATGTATAAAAACGTAAGGAACATACAATACAATACATATATCAGTCTTTTTTAGTTTAAAAATTCATCTCTTACATAAATGAAAAAAAATGAGATCAAATTAAGCATATACAACTTTTTCATGCCAAGTATGAATAAATTCTCCAAAGGGCTAAAAAAAGGGCTAGGGGCAATTTTAAATTTATGTGGCCAAAAAAAGTATGTGGTAGCTAAATCTAGCCACCAAAGGGCTAAACCGGCAACACTGATGCTGATGTCGCTAACTCTGCTTGTGTGGTTGAGCATAATAATATTTCCTCTGCTACCGCTGATACTGTTTTTGACTCTGCAAGTGTGTTTACCAAAAAACCCAANTGCTTCTTATGCTGATGTCGCTAACTCTGCTTGTGTGGCTGAGCATAATAATATTTCCTCTGCTACCGCTGATACTGCTGTTTTTGACTCTGCAAGTATGTTTACCAAAAAACCCAGCAAGAAATCAAAGCCACATGCCATCATTGTTGGTCGCAATAATACTGCTGAATTAGATGTAGCGCCAAGATTGAAATGGCTACATTTATCTTCTTTCAAGCCTTCAGTCACTGCAGATAATATCAAAGCGTATGTGTCAAAGCATTCATCTATTGATTCGAGCACGATCTCCTGCTATAGACTCGTCAAGGGGGATGTCTCTGAGGATTCATTGAGATGGGTTAATTTTAAATTGGGA
>NW_016158590.1:36984-49897 GCF_001687245.7 Rhagoletis zephyria
CTGTTTTTGACTCTGCAAGTATGTTTACCAAAAAACCCAACAAGAAATCAAAGCCACATGCCATCATTGTTGGTCGCAATAATACTGCTGAATTAGATGTAGCGCCAAGATTGAAATGGCTACATTTATCTTCTTTCAAGCCTTCAGTCACTGCAGATAATATCAAAGCGTATGTGTCAAAGCATTCATCTACTGATTCGAGCACGATCTCCTGCTATAGACTCGTCAAGGGGGATGTCTCTGAGGATTCATTGAGATGGGTTAATTTTAAATTGGGAATTCCATCGACGCTTAATTCGGATCTTTGGCCAGCAGAAGTAAAAGTTCGTCCTTTCAAGTTTTTTCAACAACCGGTGAATGTGGAAGGAGGTACTTAAGTCCTATGCAGAAAGCAGTATTGCAGAATCATGGCGAAAAACGTCTAAAAATATATTACCAAAACGTTTCTAGCCTTCGTACAAAATGTTCCGTGGTGCGCATGTTAACCACTCACTTAGATTACGATATTTATGTTTTAGTCGAATCATGGCTGAATGACAACTTTTTTGACAGTGAGGTATTCGATCCAAATATATTCGATATTTTTCGTAAAGACCGAGACTCTGCTAAAACGGGTTGTTCTAGAGGTGGTGGTGTGCTTACAGCTGTTCAACGTGGGCTTAAAGCGTCGTTGGTAACGCTCGCTAATACTGACTCTCTTCTTGATCAGCTTTGTGTGTGTGTACATGGCTCCTCTGAACTTCTATACATTTGTGCCTCATACGTTCCGCCAAACAGCCCTGATAGTCTTTACTTCGCACATACTGATAATATTGTCTCGCTGGTCTTGGACACAGTTGGAGATAACCATGTTTGCGTTTGTGGCGATCTTAATTTATGTCGTCTAAATTGGTCCTCAAAGCCTGATTCAGTTGACTTAAAGGCATCAAATCTGAACTCTTCAGCCGAGATCTCCGTCATTGATAGTTTGCTTAGTATAGGCTTACTTCGGAATTTTCTAAATGAATTTAATTGTTTAAATAAGTTTCTATATCGAAACTATATTTACAATTTTGAAGCCAACATTATCTCAAATCCCAAATCTTTTTGGAGTTTTATTGACTCAAGAAAGTCCTGCTCATCAATCCCAACCAACGTTTTTTATAACACTCTTACTGCCAACTCTCGGCTAATCTTTTCGCGGAATTTTTCCGCTCTAATTTCGTCAACGACTCTGATTTGGACATTATGAACACATATTGTCCGAATGACTCGGTGCTCAATTTCGGCTTTTTAAGCTTTGCTATTGAGGATGTTCTTAGAGGCATTGGAACTCTTAAGCCATCGTCTCAAACGGATTCAGACGGTTTCTCAGCTCTTTTGTTGAAAAGCTGTTCGTGCCTAGCTGATCCGCTTACTTTTATATTTAATTTATCTTTGGCCTCCGGAACTTTTTTGGAAGACTGGAAACATACACTAGTAACTCCTATTTTTAAAAGTGGGAATCAAAATGACGTCCGTAATTATCGACCAATCTCAAAATTATCTTCAGTTTCCAAATTATTTGAGATAGTAGTAAACAGAAAGCTATCTTTTGCTGTAAAAAAACTGATTTCCATAAATCAACATGGGTTCGTCTCTAACCGTTCGACAGTTACAAATCTTTCTATTTTCACAANTAAACATAGGTTCGTCTCTAACCGTTCGACAGTTACCAATCTTGCTATTTTCACAGATTACTGCATTTCCGCAATTCAAAATAAATTCCAGATAGATACGATCTATACTGATTTCTCGAAAGCCTTCGACAAAGTATCACACCGTATACTTCTGTCGAAGCTGGCCTCACTTGGTTTTCATTCGGCATTTCTAGCCTGGATTAAATCATATTTATCTAATAGGAAATGCTTTGTTGTTGTTGACAACGCTATTTCGCAGCCTTTTTTTGCTTCTTCTGCTGTTCCTCAAGGAAGCATACTTGGACCCCTATTCTTTGTTATCTTTATAAATGACACTGGGTCCTGTTTTAGCTTCGCCAATTTCCTGCTATATGCTGACGATCTCAAAATATTTGCATCCATCAAAAATTCATTAGACTCTGCTAATTTGCAATCTGACTTGGACAGACTTCATGGTTGGTGTTGTAAAAATCAGTTGATGCTTAACATTAATAAATGCTTTCATGTGACGTTTGCTAAACACACAAATACTTTGCATATGTCGTATTGTATCGCTGGTTCAGCTTTACAGTCCGTAGCTGAAATGAAAGACCTTGGCGTTGTATTTGATTCCAAGTTAACTTTCAATAGCCACGTCGATTATATTCTCTCGCGTTCGTACTCAAAGTTAGCATTTATTCGACGAAATTGTTCAGCATTCACAGATCCTTACACACATAAAGTTCTGTTTTGTGCGTTTGTCAGATCAATGTTAGAATACGCATCTTTTATCTGGAGGCCTTACAGTAAGACTCTATCCTACCGCTTAGAGCGCGTTCAAAAAGTTTTTCTTCGGTTTGCTCTCCGATCTTTAAACTTCTCTGTACCATTGCCCTCTTACCACTCTCGGTGCCTGCTAATTAGCCTGGATACCCTTGAAAATAGGAGATCTTTTTTAGCCTGCTCTTTTGTTGTCAAACTCATAAATGGGTCGATCGATTGCCCCACCCTTCTAGATAAAATTGCGTTCAATGTCCCGTCCAGAATACTTCGTTATTCTGAATTTTTTAATATTGGTTTCTCCAGAACCAACTATGGTGCAAATTCTCCTATATTTCGTACTTGTGCAGAATTAAATACGGTCTTCAATGCCTTAGATGTTGATTTCTTGCAACCTAGTGCCACTTCAATCAACTATCTACGTCAATTCTTTTCCCAGCTACACCAATAGCCATTAATTGCCCGTTCACTCCATCTTATTTGTATGTTAGTTTTAATTTAGCATTAATTCTACATAGTTTTAGATTTTATACGCAGTCTGTAAGAATATTTGTATTCAAAGACTTGAAATAAATAAATAAATAAATAATTAATGCAAGAGGTGTTCGTTATATGCAAGTTGTCCGCTATATCGAGACTGACATTTAGTGAAAAAAATGCACTTAAGCCAGTGCAACGTTTACTAAACTTAACAATTTTACTTGTACAGCAATTGTATAAAGAAAGATTTAAAGCTTGAAAAGTAATCAGTGATATTACCTTGTTTTTTTGTTTTGAGTTGGCAATGGAAGCCATTTGTTTCTTTATTCATTTAAAGGTCATGCCAATGTCATCTCAAAGTCAAATTCAGAAGAATTGCATAGAATTTAGAGGGTTATTCAATGAATTTTCCCCTACTTGACCTTCAAATGACCTCGAGGCTCACGTGATGAAGGCTAACAGACCTCACATTCGCATTCGACGCGTCGAATTACATAGGGATATAGAGGTTAGGTTCAATATGCAATCACTTTTTATTGTAAACCTGTGTTATTTAAAAAATTCAGTGTAATGTAGAAAAATACTATGGGTACCAAATGAAAGAAAAAATTCTGTAGGATATGAAAAATTAAAAACTTTTGGTTCTCTAGGATGAGTAGGTTTTGAAAAATCTATTTAATTAACTTATTTTTTTATGCTAATAGAGTTAAAATGCCGAAATTGGAGGGCATTGTCATGTGTATATTATTACTTACACATTTTACACATTTTACATTTTTTTCAAGATACATATTGCAAATTTGCAAGGATATACAAGGAAAATATTTTAAAAGGACTTCTTTAGTACGTACTCGTCCTTGTGCGTCAAAAAGTTTAAACTTTTTAATGCTACAGAATTTCCTTTTTATATAATACNCTTGTGCGTCAAAAAGTTTAAACTTTTTAATGCTACAGAATTTCCTTTTTTTTCCATGTCGTTATTCTACATTGCACTGAATTTTTAAAATAATTTTTTTAGTTAATCATATCGCACGGTTTTATAAGTATTTTTACCAAACGTATATATATTTAGCACCTTTGCTTTGCTTAGCTTTGACCAAAACGTGAATAGAGTGAGTTTGAGAGTCTAGAGACAGGCGCGCCTTGACCGTCCAGATTTCAGTCTGCCTGAAATCTGGCAATTTTACGCTAAAGGCCTGTATGCAGCTCTCAAGAAAAGCAAAAAATCCATATAAAATGACGTACAAGAAATGGCTAAGAAATTTTCTTGAGTCAAATTTCCTTAAGGCAGTACGCAGTTCTTAAGAAATTTACTATGATTTCTACTACGGTTTTCTAAAGTTTTTTGTGAAAAAGAGCGCAAGGCAACCCAGGTTTGCAACAGAAATATAGCCCGTGCCAGAAAAGAGTGAGGCAACAGGCTGTGAAGTATGAAAAATGTCAAAATTCCTTGGACACACACACGAAATAATGGCAATTTTTTCTTGACCGTTTTCTTGAGAGCTGCATACAGGGCTTAAGTACTGTAATATTCTTCGTATTGATGCTAATACGATTTCTTAATATTCTTTCCAAATCTTGTCGTGTTGGACTGCGATAGAAATTATAAAGGGATGTTTTTTTTATAAGAACAAGTGATTGTTTACTTCAGCTACTGTACGCATATCCATAGCAAGTATGCACACATTGTACATACATATATACTTACATATGTATGTATGTTTGTATGCTTATACATATTTCGCATGAAGCAACAGAACAAAAGCATATGAGTTGCAATCAATGACTATAGGGATGCTATATAGTATATACATTTATATGTGGAAAGAGTACGACAAACAAATAGTAAAACGATATCACTTTAGATACTTGTTGGTTTTTCTTTTCCTCATTTCTTTCTTTATATGTATTTTTTTGGCCTTCGTTTGTTCTAAATGATTTTTGCGTGATTACTGTCTTCGTTAGATGGTTTTATTTGAATTACACTTTCACAGCGCCTTCGCTACTGTGTTTCACTTTCCGTAACCAGTGTTTAGTGCCGCAAACCTAACAAAAAATTCCCACATAACCACAATAAGTACTAACCATAATGGCAACCGCGGAGGCATACACACAAAATTGACTATATCGGAAAAGTTTTGTACATACATACATATGTACATATGCATTTAGTTGATTTTGCTTGGATGGATATGCTGGATTATTTATTGGCTATGTTTTCCCATGGGGGCGTAGTGTTAGCAATTGCTGTGTATAAATTAATAAAATAGGGAATCAATATACAGGGTGTCCCAGAAGTAACGTGCCAAACTTTAGGGCAAGGTAGGTGGGGGGGTGAGCTCACTGATAAACAAAAAATTTTCAGGTAAAAGTGTCACCGTTTTTGAAATATTTACATTTTTTCGAATTTAAAAAAAATCGTGCCTTTTCATGTGTTTTCTTTAACTGCAACTACAAACCGGGCAATACTTAGTAAATTTTTTATGTAAAATACTTCCAGATAGTTGCCTCTCCATACTCAAATGCAATGTAGTTAAAATATATTAAGGAACCATCATAAAATTAGGACTATTTCTGGATTTTTAACTTTTTGATATTTTCTTCCCCAACTTTGACTATCTCGGGTGAAAAAAAAATGTACTGAGCTATAACTTTACATTACATAAAAAAATTGCTCATTTAATAAAGATTTCAGAAAGGTGCCACACTTACTGTTTTGAATAGAAAAAAAAAATTATAGCCGCTTTTGTGGGTAAAGGACTGAGACACGCTAGAATGTATTTAATAGATTTAAATTGAATTTGCTCTTGTTACCGTCAAATGACATGCTAAATAGTACAAAGGTACATTATTACTTGCTCTTGACATTATTTTATGTTACTTACCGGAATTAGTGAAAGTGGATTTTGTGAAATTGGACCCTTCGAACATTGTGTTATTAATACTATGACAGAGAACACGCAGTATACGTCGCATGAATATGCGGATATTCACCTAATTTACGGTGAAGCTTGCTGTAATGCCAGAGCTGCTCAAAGACTCTATGCAGAGCGATACCCCAATCGTCGACATCCGGGTCGAGAAGTATTCGCCCGGACCCATAGAGAAATATATGAAGGTAAGTGATTTTTACACCTTTCTTGTTTGCTTGCTTGTTAACTATAATTTTTCACTTTTTTAAGGTCGCATACCTGGAAGGCGTGGCGGCGAAACAGGACGTCCTGCAACGGTAGATGTTGAAGCTGTGTTAGAGGAAGTGGAACTAGGTCCATCGACTTCAGTGAGAATGATGGAAAGACGGACGGGAATACCAAAAACTACAGTTCACAAAGCTTTAAAAGACCATCGATTTCATCCCTACCACATTCAACGTGTTCAGGCTCTACAGGAAAGAGATTACCTGTCGAGGGTTAGATTTTGCCGTGAAATGTTGCGAATGCATGAATCAGACCCCAACTTTTTTAATAAAATAATTTGGAGCGATGAATCATCATGCAAACGTGATGGTTATTTTAATTTACATAACCTTCACAGTTGGCAGATAGACAATCCTCACGAAATGAGAGAAGATCGTTCGCAGTACCGGTACAAAATAAATTTATGGTGCGGTATTTTTAATTGTCAGATATTGGGACCTGTGGAACTGCCGCCAACGCTCAACTCTCACAGTTATTTAGAGTTCCTTCAGGAACGGCTTCCAACTCTTTTGGAAGATGTACCCTTAAACCTGCGGCGAAGACTATGGCTGCAAAATGACGGGTGCCCTGCTCACTACGGGCGTGAAGTAAGAGCTCATTTAGACGAAACTTATCCTCGCCGATGGATTGGACGATACGGGCCAATCACGTGGCCCGCTCGATCGCCAGACCTGAATCCATTAGATTTTTTCTACTGGGGCTGTCTTAAGGACAAAATTTATTCAAAAACAATTCAAAACGAAGAGCATTTGCGGGAACAAATAAATGGAGCTGCTGCTGAGATAGCCCAATTGAGTTTAAGATCTCTAAAAGCGTCTTTTCTTAAAAGGTGCCGAGCTTGTATTAGAGTAGAAGGTCGCCAATTTGAGCATATTTTATCAATAAATGAATAAATTTCTCTTCAAACGACTCATGTATATTTTATTTCACGTGAATCCATGCTTCACAAAAAATATTGATAGATATAGCCCTTGTTATAGACTCTAGTCCGAATTCCGGTAAGTAACACAAAATAATGTCAGGAGCAGGTAATAATGTACCTTTGTACTATTTAGCATGTCATTTGACGGTAACAAGAGCAAATTCAATTTAAATCTATTAAATACATTCTAGCGTGTCTCAGTCCTTTACCCACAAAAGCGGCTATAACTTTTTTTTTTTTTTTCAAAACAGTAAGTGTGGCACCTTTCTGAAATCTTTATTAAATGAGCAATTTTTTTATGTAATGTAAAGTTATAGCTCAGTACATTTTTTTTTCACCCGAGATAGTCAAAGTTGGGGAAGAAAATATCAAAAAGTTAAAAATCCAGAAATAGTCCTAATTTTATGATGGTTCCTTAATTTATTTTAACTACATTGCATTTGAGTATGGAGAGGCAACTATCTGGAAGTATTTTACATAAAAAATTTACTAAGTATTGCCCGGTTTGTAGTTGCAGTTAAAGAAAACACATGAAAAGGCACGATTTTTTTTAAATTCGAAAAAATGTAAATATTTCAAAAACGGTGACACTTTTACCTGAAAATTTTTTGTTTATCAGTGAGCTCACCCCCCCACCTACCTTGCCCTAAAGTTTGGCACGTTACTTCTGGGACACCCTGTATGTATTATGGTAAAAAGTTTGTTTATTAAAATTTACATGATATACTTAAGTATGCATGTAAAATATAGTAGGGGGTATTTTTAAAAGTAAAAAATGTTTAGCTCCCAATCTCTAATTTTATTTGAATAGCTAAAAAAAATTATATCTGCAAAATTTTGGAATGATCGGACAAGTTTTAGGCGACCCTCATCGACCTTAAAGTTTTCAGATATATTACGTAGGTATCCCTGCAAAAATCGCGACTACTCCATGCATGCGTGTAAAGAGTACTCCATAAGGACCAAGGAGTACTCCAAAATTAACCACAATTCATATAAAAAATATGGTCCAATTAACATTGCGATGTCCTAGGGCAGGACCATATACTCCATCCCTGCATTACATCAGAGTAGCACAAAACTACTCCAACATATTAACAATGGCATTGTTGTTATATTTTTTCGTTTGTACACGCTTTTGTTCTTCACTTCTCAAATGCTTTTTCGAAATTAATAAAAACCAAGACAAAAATTTTAAATTACATGTTGCCTCTGACGACACTCGAACCCGAACATGCTGGGAGGTAAGAACTAACAGCGAGCATCTCTACACGTTCAGCTACAGCCAGACATGCAAATGTGCTTTCAAATGCTCAACTTCAATCACGTTTCGTTAAAACACGAGCAGTGATCGGATAACAAACAATAAGCTGGCGCAGAGACACGAGTTGGTCCGCTACAGCATGACAGAGGAACACTTTTGTAAGTACTCCAATTTACCACAAACAGACTACATGGTCCAACGATTTTTGCAGGGATGTAGGTATGTATCAGCATCATCTAATGCCGTACAACTTTTTATCACTGCCTTATACACTTAGGGCCTTATTTATAAAAAATAAAATAGGTTTATAGAATTCTATAAAGTGACATTTTCATACAAATTTTAGATTTATAAAGCAGTTAAAGTCTTCTTTATTTTTTATAAATTTGGGTGATAGTAATTACTTTTTCTTTTTTCTCCGTAAATCACAAGCCCCCTTGCATATTTATTTTAAAATTCAGAAATTTACATGTAGGTCTTCTTTTAAAGAAATATAAAGAAAGTCGATTTATCAGTGCCGCGGAATACCCTATTCACAGGTAACTGTTAAATTGGTAATGTTCGGTTTCGACCGAAGTAGGCCAATTTTTCAACTTAACTATATTGTTAGCGAAGTTGCAAATCGCACTTACCATTACTATTACCTATTACTTTGTTATGAAAATTTATTCGTTAATTTAAAATTTCCTTGTGGGTAAATGTACGATCACTGAATTGCGCCCTTTTCAGTAATTAAAACACACTTTTACAATTTTGTAACGAAATTGCAGTTTATTTCACACGGAAATATTAATACTTCAGCATTTTTCGGTTAATACTAATTCGCAATTAGTTATCGCTCGTCACTTATATGTTGACACTTCCATGTTTTTTTTTTTGACTAACTGCACTGCGCAAGTGCTCGTGCTTTTAAACTTAGAGTCGTAAATTTTGCAATTAATTCGTTGATAACGCTTGAGAAAAGCACACGCCATAAAACAATCATTTTCTAAGAATAAAATTGGGCTGATTGGGCATTTTAATTTGGAAAACTCGACATTAAAAATGGCGGAATCTTCAAACAGAAATAATTTAAGAAAAAACTTTAATGTATCTCTCGTCGGCTGTATTTCAAATCAAATTGTAGGAGCCAAACTACCATCAAACCGACAAGTTTTACGTGTTTTTTTTTATAATGTAAGAATTGTAAAACTGCAACTAATGTAAGAATTATTATTATTATTATTACTATTATTATTATTATTATTACTATTATTATACAAGAGCGTACTTGTGCACAAGGGTATTATAACTTTGTTCACATAACGGTTGTTTGTAACAGGCAAAACGAATCGAGATAGATATAGACAAATGTATACATAAATGATCAGAATAAATTAAGATATCTTAACGAAACTTTGTACGTGTACTTCTTTCGGGCGTAGGACGGATGGTATTGAAAATGGGCAAAATCGGACAATAACCACACCTACCTCCCATATAACGGTAATTTTCAGAAATACAAAAACTGCGATATTTTAGTAACTACTGAAGATAATTCACTCAAAATTGATACTTATAATAAATTTTAGACGAAAAATAAGAATATTAACATTTTTTTGAAAATGGGCTTGGCCACGCCCACTTATGGTTACATGTGTATATCTTGGTAACCGCTGCATCAATTTATTCCACAGTTGTTGGCCCTGGTACAGCATACCAAATGGCCGAAAATTTTTAAAATCGGACAATAACCACGCCCACATCCCATATAACGGTAATTTCGAGAAATACGAAATCCTCGATAAATCAGTAAATATTAAAGCTAATTTATTCAAAATGATGGTTGCAACAATTCTTTGCCAGGAAATACGTTTATGATAAAATTTTGGAAAATGGGCGTGGCACCGCCCACTTATGATCACGTATATGTATCTCGCTAACCGTTCTAGCAATTTGTACCAAACTCGGTATGGTTATTGTGCTTGCCACATAAAAGTAAACCATTGAAAATTGTTGAAATCGGACTAAAATTACGGCCGCTTTTCATATAACGATAAATTTCAGAAATGCTTGAAATTTCAATATTTTGAAATTTAAGGACGCTAGTTTACTTAAAATTTATACACGCCGGCTTATCATGTATCGGTAGCTTTCGGAAAGGTGGAAAACATATATTTAATACTTGCGCCGGGTATTTAATGTTCGGCTCCGCCCGAACTTAGACTTTCTTACTTGTTATTATTATTATTATTATTAATGTAAGAAATGAATAGTTTTTTATGTTATACTGAATTAAATATTATTCATACGCACCTACAAAATGCATGTAAAAGCTTCAAGATCGATGAGGGCCGCCTAAAACTTGTCCGATCAATCCAAAATTTTTTACAGATCAGTTTCTTTGGTACTCAAATCAAATTAGGGGTTGGGAGCAGGAGATTTCTGACTTTTGAAATCGCCCCTATAGCTAAGGGCCACCCTAGCGTCCAGCTAGTAAATGTAGGAATATAGTTCAAGGCATAAATTATTGTTGTAAGGACAAGTTCAAGGAGGAAATGAACTCTATATTCGCTATCCTCGTAATGTCAAAACAAAGCTTACTGAGAGAAAGTGTTGAGATAATTTTCACATTTTCTACCACCTGCACATAAGCATATACCTTAAAAAATAAGCATATCTTACATAAGTATGCATGTACGAACAAAACATTTGGTTGTTGTCGAGTTTGTAGTTTCTTTATCCTCAAAAGTCTGCTCTTCTGCTACCGATCCAGCGTTTGACAAAAACCCCAGCCAGTACTTGTTGAGCTAGCCCAATTTGTTCGTTAGGCGTACGATTTCCAGCCACTGCACACTGGCCGGAATTTAATTTTTTTTTCATAAATTCTAAAAAGAAAGTTATCATTTCTTCATGCCATTAGCAAGTTATGGCAAAACTTTTGGGCTGATCAGAGAATCCGTACGCCCGCCCTCCCCTATCCCAATATAAACTTGCTTAAATCCCTTTAGTGTGGCACCCATATTGTGATACATATTTCAATTACCTAATCGCCACAATTCAAGTTGAATTTTCTTATTTAAACATGTGGTAACCCTACTAAATATAGTTCTGAATAAAGCCTTACAAACGTGTTTCGATTGATACCAATCTCCTTCAAACACCTCAAAAATAGCTTAAATATTCAAACGATTCTTAGTACTCTTTCGTTTCAACTTTTCAAACGGGGGGCAACCCTTAAGAAAAAATAAATGTGCATTGCACATCTATAGGCCAAGCTCTTGGCACTTTATTTTTTGTAAATTGTATATGTAAGGTATCAATTTTTAACAAGGTGGCAACCCCACTAAAAAAAATAAAACCTTATTGCACATCCGGGGACCGTATCCTTTCACATTGCACCTCATTTTCAGCCGAACTAACTGTGAAGATATTATAATTTTTAAAATGGTGGCAGCCCTACTAAAAAGATAATACATTATTGGACATCTAGAGCAGGGGTGCTCATCCAGTAGAATAATTGGCTCAATTGAACTCACAACATCACTGTAGCTTACTTTGGCTCACTTACAACCAGTGTTGCCGTTTTAGCCATTTGGTGGCAAGATTTAGCTACCACACATGATTCAATAATACAAGGTTCGATAAACTGACAGTTGTCTCTCTCGCACCGCTCCCTTAGCAGTGGCACCGTGTTGCTTCTTTGCAAATTTACATGGAAACAGTGTAGCTTTAGCATATTTAACTGATGAAAACATAAGCATTGGATGTTTATATCAGTCTCATAGTAGTCTTATTTTAATTTTGAGTCATTTTGCAGTTTTTATACGGCTAAATAGCATATAAATTACGTAATTCACGTAGATATATCAAAATTACGTTCAACATTTCGTTTAAATTGCCAGATTTCCTGCAAATACATTAGATTTACGAAAGGAATTTCACTACTAATTGCCTACTATGCGTACTTTTGTACTACCATTTTCGAAACAAGGGATTGCATTCTTGCCCTTTCTCTGTCCTTCGTTAATGCAACCTTTTGAAAGGGAGTGTCAAACCGCAGCTGTAAATAATTATCTAACCTTGTGTTATTGAACCATGGCTACCACATACTTTTTTGGCCACATAAATTTAAAATTGCCCCTAGCCCTTTTTTAGCCCTTTGGAGAATTTATTTATACTTGGCATGAAAAAGTTGTATATGCTAAATTTGATCTCTTTTTTTCATTTATGTAAGAGATGAGTTTTTAAACTAAGAAATACTGATATATATACATATATGTATTGTAAGTTCTTTACGTTTTTATACATACATACTGTAAAAGTGTTAGGGCTGTTAACTTATCTATTAACGATCTATCTATAGTTTAAAATAGATCAGTGTATGGCCCTTAATATGCTTAATTTGTTAAATGGCCCATCAAGTCGATTGACCGTGTACTTATGTTCTTGTGGTGTGATTGTACCAGCTGTTGGTGCGACTTCAAAAACTATTTGAAAATTTTATGATTGTACCAGCATGCTGGTGTCGTGAGTGGTGAAATTAGCTCAATTTTCTAAGTAAAACGTGTGTTGGCGAAAATTTCTTGCACTATATGAGTCAAAGCCGTGTTTGTGGAAGATTAAGTTCTCGATATTGCAGTTGTGAATTAAA